>NW_027305645.1:70159-128159 GCF_039555335.1 Amphiura filiformis
TATGTTATAGGTAAAGTATAAAGGTAAAAATATATAGATGGGAAGAAAAATCAACGAAAATAGAAAAAGAAAATCAAAATGAAGGGACCATCTTGGATTAAAATTCGTTAAATCACGTTAAATTATGGTTTCTGGTCTAGATGCGCTCTCAGGGACTCACGAGGGTTCAGAGGTGAAACTGCCCTTATAGATGTCAGCAGAATGGCCCAAATTTTGGATATGTTATAGAGTATAATTATAAGGTAAAAATATAGATAGGAAGGAAAATCAACGGAAGTACAAAAGAAATCAAAATGAAGGGACCATCTTGGATTAAAATTCGTTGAATTATGGTTTCTGGTCTTTGCGTGCTCTGTATGGACACACGAGGGTTCAGAGGTCAAATGCGCCCCTTAGATGTCAGCAGAATGGCCCAAATTTTGATATGTTATAGAGTAAAGTATAAGGTAAAAATATAGATAGGAAGAAAAATCAACGAAAATAGAAAAGAAATCAAAATGAAGGGACCATCTTGGATTAAAATTCGTTAAATCACGTTAAATTATGGTTTCTGGTCTAGATGCGCTCTGTAAGGACTCACGAGGGTTCAGAGGTGAAATCCGCCCCTTAGATGTCAGCAGAATGGCCCAAATTTTGGATATGTTATAGAGTATAGTATAAGGTAAAAATATAGATAGGAAGGAAAATCAACGGAAGTACAAAGGAAATCAAAATGAAGGGACCATCTTGGATTAAAATTCGTTGAATTATGGTTTCTGGTCTTTGCGTGCTCTGTATGGACACACGAGGGTTCAGAGGTCAAATGCGCCCTTAGATGTCAGCAGAATGGCCCAAATTTTGGATATGTTATAGAGTAAAAAGTATAAGGTAAAAAATATAGATAGGAAGAAAAATCAACGAAAATAGAAAAGAAATCAAAATGAAGGGACCATCTTGGATTAAAATTCGTTAAATCACGTTAAATTATGGTTTCTGGTCTAGATGCGCTCTGTAGGGACTCACGAGGGTTCAGAGGTGAAATCCGCCCCTTAGATGTCAGCAGAATGGCCCAAATTTTGGATATGTTATAGAGTATAGTATAAGGTAAAATATAGATAGGAAGGAAAATCAACGGAAGTACAAAGGAAATCAAAATGAAGGGACCATCTTGGATTAAAATTCGTTGAATTATGGTTTCTGGTCTTTGCGTGCTCTGTATGGACACACGAGGGTTCAGAGGTCAAATGCGCCCTTAGATGTCAGCAGAATGGCCCAAATTTTGGATATGTTATAGAGTAAAAGTATAAGGTAAAAATATAGATAGGAAGAAAAATCAACGAAAATAGAAAAGAAATCAAAATGAAGGACCATCTTTGATAAAGATTCGTCGAATTATGGTTTCTACTCTTTGCGTCCTCTGTATGGACTCACGAGGGTTCAGAGGTCAATGCGCCCCTTAGATGTCAGCAGAATGGCCCAAATTTTGGATATGTTATAGAGTATAGTATAAGGTAAAAATATAGATAGGAAGGAAAATCAACGGAAGTACAAAGGAAATCAAAATGAAGGGACCATCTTGGATTAAAATTCGTTGAATTATGGTTTCTGGTCTTTGCGTGCTCTGTATGGACACACGAGGGTTCAGAGGTCAAATGCGCCCCTTAGATGTCAGCAGAATGGCCCAAATTTTGGATATGTTATAGAGTAAAGTATAAGGTAAAAATATAGATAGGAAGAAAAATCAACGAAAATAGAAAAGAAATCAAAATGAAGGGACCATCTTGGATTAAAATTCGTTAAATCACGTTAAATTATGGTTTCTGGTCTAGATGCGCTCTGTAGGGACTCACGAGGGTTCAGAGGTGAAATCCGCCCCTTAGATGTCAGCAGAATGGCCCAAATTTTGGATATGTTATAGAGTATAGTATAAGGTAAAAATATAGATAGGAAGGAAAATCAACGGAAGTACAAAGGAAATCAAAATGAAGGGACCATCTTGGATTAAAATTCGTTGAATTATGGTTTCTGGTCTTTGCGTGCTCTGTATGGACACACGAGGGTTCAGAGGTCAAATGCGTCCCTTAGATGTCAGCAGAATGGCCCAAATTTTGGATATGTTATAGAGTAAAGTATAAGGTAAAAATATAGATAGGAAGAAAAATCAACGAAAATAGAAAAGAAATCAAAATGAAGGGACCATCTTGGATTAAAATTCGTTAAATCACGTTAAATTATGGTTTCTGGTCTAGATGCGCTCTGTAGGGACTCACGAGGGTTCAGAGGTGAAATGCGCCCCTTAGATGTCAGCAGAATGGCCCAAATTTTGGATATGTTATAGAGTATAGTATAAGGTAAAAATATAGATAGGAAGGAAAATCAACGGAAGTACAAAGGAAATCAAAATGAAGGGACCATCTTGGATTAAAATTCGTTGAATTATGGTTTCTGGTCTTTGCGTGCTCTGTATGGACACACGAGGGTTCAGAGGTCAAATGCGCCCCTTAGATGTCAGCAGAATGGCCCAAATTTTGGATATGTTATAGAGTAAAGTATAAGGTAAAAATATAGATAGGAAGAAAAATCAACGAAAATAGAAAAGAAATCAAAATGAAGGGACCATCTTGGATTAAAATTGTTAAATCACGTTAAATTATGGTTTCTGGTCTAGATGCGCTCTGTAGGGACTCACGAGGGTTCAGAGGTCAAGTCCGCCCCTTAGATGTCAGCAGAATGGCCCAAATTTTGGATATGTTATAGAGTAAAGTATAAGGTAAAAATATAGATAGGAAGGAAAATCAACGGAAGTACAAAGGAAATCAAAATGAAGGGACCATCTTGGATTAAAATTCGTTGAATTATGGTTTCTGGTCTTTGCGTGCTCTGTATGGACACACGAGGGTTCAGAGGTCAAATGCGCCCCTTAGATGTCAGCAGAATGGCCCAAATTTTGGATATGTTATAGAGTAAAGTATAAGGTAAAAATATAGATAGGAAGAAAAATCAACGAAAATAGAAAAGAAATCAAAATGAAGGGACCATCTTGGATTAAGATTCGTGGAATCACGTTAAATTATGGTTTCTGGTCTAGATGCGCTCTGTAGGGACTCACGAGGGTTCAGAGGTGAAACTGCCCTTAGATGTCAGCAGAATGGCCCAAATTTTGGATATGTTATAGAGTATAGTATAAGGTAAAAATATAGATAGGAAGGAAAATCAACGGAAGTACAAAGGAAATCAAAATGAAGGACCATCTTGGATTAAAATTGTTGAATTATGGTTTCTGGTCTTTGCGTGCTCTGTATGGACACACGAGGGTTCAGAGGTCAAATGCGCCCCTTAGATGTCAGCAGAATGGCCCAAATTTTGGATATGTTATAGAGTAAAGTATAAGGTAAAAATATAGATAGGAAGAAAAATCAACGAAAATAGAAAAGAAATCAAAATGAAGGGACCATCTTGGATTAAAATTTGTTAAATCACGTTAAATTATGGTTTCTGGTCTAGATGCGCTCTGTAGGGACTCACGAGGGTTCAGAGGTGAAATCCCCCTTAGATGTCAGCAGAATGGCCCAAATTTTGGATATGTTATAGAGTATAGTATAAGGTAAAAATATAGATAGGAAGGAAAATCAACGGAAGTACAAAGGAAATCAAAATGAAGGGACCATCTTGGATTAAAATTCGTTGAATTATGGTTTCTGGTCTTTGCGTGCTCTGTATGGACACACGAGGGTTCAGAGGTCAAATGCGCCCCTTAGATGTCAGCAGAATGGCCCAAATTTTGGATATGTTATAGAGTAAAGTATAAGGTAAAAATATAGATAGGAAGAAAAATCAACGAAAATAGAAAAGAAATCAAAATGAAGGGACCATCTTGGATTAAAATTCGTTAAATCACGTTAAATTATGGTTTCTGGTCTAGATGCGCTCTGTAGGGACTCACGAGGGTTCAGAGGTGAAATCCGCCCCTTAGATGTCAGCAGAATGGCCCAAATTTTGGATATGTTATAGAGTATAGTATAAGGTAAAAATATAGATAGGAAGGAAAATCAACGGAAGTACAAAGGAAATCAAAATGAAGGGACCATCTTGGATTAAAATTCGTTGAATTATGGTTTCTGGTCTTTGCGTGCTCTGTATGGACACACGAGGGTTCAGAGGTCAAATGCGCCCCTTAGATGTCAGCAGAATGGCCCAAATTTTGGATATGTTATAGAGTAAAGTATAAGGTAAAAATATAGATAGGAAGAAAAATCAACGAAAATAGAAAAGAAATCAAAATGAAGGGACCATCTTGGATTAAAATTCGTTAAATCACGTTAAATTATGGTTTCTGGTCTAGATGCGCTCTGTAGGGACTCACGAGGGTTCAGAGGTGAAATGCGCCCCTTAGATGTCAGCAGAATGGCCCAAATTTTGGATATGTTATAGAGTATAGTATAAGGTAAAAATATAGATAGGAAGGAAAATCAACGGAAGTACAAAGGAAATCAAAATGAAGGGACCATCTTGGATTAAAATTCGTTGAATTATGGTTTCTGGTCTTTGCGTGCTCTGTATGGACACACGAGGGTTCAGAGGTCAAATGCGCCCCTTAGATGTCAGCAGAATGGCCCAAATTTTGGATATGGTATAGAGTAAAGTATAAGGGAAAAATATAGATAGGAAGAAAAATCAACGAAAATAGAAAAGAAATCAAAATGAAGGGACCATCTTGGATTAAAATTGTTAAATCACGTTAAATTATGGTTTCTGGTCTAGATGCGCTCTGTAGGGACTCACGAGGGTTCAGAGGTGAAACTGCCCTTAGATGTCAGCAGAATGGCCCAAATTTTGGATATGTTATAGAGTATAGTATAAGGTAAAAATATAGATAGGAAGGAAAATCAACGGAAGTACAAAGGAAATCAAAATGAAGGGACCATCTTGGATTAAAATTCGTTGAATTATGGTTTCTGGTCTTTGCGTGCTCTGTATGGACACACGAGGGTTCAGAGGTCAAATGCGCCCCTTAGATGTCAGCAGAATGGCCCAAATTTTGGATATGTTATAGAGTAAAGTATAAGGTAAAAATATAGATAGGAAGAAAAATCAACGAAAATAGAAAAGAAATCAAAATGAAGGGACCATCTTGGATTAAAATTGTTAAATCACGTTAAATTATGGTTTCTGGTCTAGATGCGCTCTGTAGGGACTCACGAGGGTTCAGAGGTGAAATCTGCCCCTTAGATGTCAGCAGAATGGCCCAAATTTTGGATATGTTATAGAGTATAGTATAAGGTAAAAATATAGATAGGAAGGAAAATCAACGGAAGTACAAAGGAAATCAAAATGAAGGGACCATCTTGGATTAAAATTCGTTGAATTATGGTTTCTGGTCTTTGCGTGCTCTGTATGGACACACGAGGGTTCAGAGGTCAAATGCGCCCCTTAGATGTCAGCAGAATGGCCCAAATTTTGGATATGTTATAGAGTAAAGTATAAGGTAAAATATAGATAGGAAGAAAAATCAACGAAAATAGAAAAGAAATCAAAATGAAGGGACCATCTTGGATTAAAATTCGTTAAATCACGTTAAATTATGGTTTCTGGTCTAGATGCGCTCTGTAGGGACTCACGAGGGTTCAGAGGTGAAATCCGCCCCTGAGATGTCAGCAGAATGGCCCAAATTTTGGATATGTTATAGAGTATAGTATAAGGTAAAAATATAGATAGGAAGGAAAATCAACGGAAGTACAAAGGAAATCAAAATGAAGGGACCATCTTGGATTAAAATTCGTTGAATTATGGTTTCTGGTCTTTGCGTGCTCTGTATGGACACACGAGGGTTCAGAGGTCAAATGCGCCCCTTAGATGTCAGCAGAATGGCCCAAATTTTGGATATGTTATAGAGTAAAGTATAAGGTAAAAATATAGATAGGAAGAAAAATCAACGAAAATAGAAAAGAAATCAAAATGAAGGGACCATCTTGGATTAAAATTCGTTAAATCACGTTAAATTATGGTTTCTGGTCTAGATGCGCTCTGTAGGGACTCACGAGGGTTCAGAGGTGAAATCCGCCACTTAGATGTCAGCAGAATGGCCCAAATTTTGGATATGTTATAGAGTATAGTATAAGGTAAAAATATAGATAGGAAGGAAAATCAACGGAAGTACAAAGGAAATCAAAATGAAGGGACCATCTTGGATTAAAATCGTTGAATTATGGTTTCTGGTCTTTGCGTGCTCTGTATGGACACACGAGGGTTCAGAGGTCAAATGCGCCCCTTAGATGTCAGCAGAATGGCCCAAATTTTGGATATGTTATAGAGTAAAGTATAAGGTAAAAAATATAGATAGGAAGAAAAATCAACGAAAATAGAAAAGAAATCAAAATGAAGGGACCATCTTGGATTAAAATTCGTTAAATAACGTTAAATTATGGTTTCTGGTCTAGATGCGCTCTGTAGGGACTCACGAGGGTTCAGAGGTGAAATGCGCCCCTTAGATGTCAGCAGAATGGCCCAAATTTTGGATATGTTATAGAGTATAGTATAAGGTAAAAATATAGATAGGAAGGAAAATCAACGGAAGTACAAAGGAAATCAAAATGAAGGGACCATCTTGGATTAAAATTCGTTGAATTATGGTTTCTGGTCTTTGCGTGCTCTGTATGGACACACGAGGGTTCAGAGGTCAAATGCGCCCCTTAGATGTCAGCAGAATGGCCCAAATTTTGGATATGTTATAGAGTAAAGTATAAGGTAAAAATATAGATAGGAAGAAAAATCAACGAAAATAGAAAAGAAATCAAAATGAAGGGACCATCTTGGTTTAAAATTCGTTAAATCACGTTAAATTATGGTTTCTGGTCTAGATGCGCTCTGTAGGGACTCACGAGGGTTCAGAGGTGAAATCCGCCCCTTAGATGTCAGCAGAATGGCCCAAATTTTGGATATGTTATAGAGTATAGTATAAGGTAAAAATATAGATAGGAAGGAAAATCAACGGAAGTACAAAGGAAATCAAAATGAAGGGACCATCTTGGATTAAAATTCGTTGAATTATGGTTTCTGGTCTTTGCGTGCTCTGTATGGACACACGAGGGTTCAGAGGTCAAATGCGCCCCTTAGATGTCAGCAGAATGGCCCAAATTTTGGATATGTTATAGAGTAAAGTATAAGGTAAAAAATATAGATAGGAAGAAAAATCAACGAAAATAGAAAAGAAATCAAAATGAAGGGACCATCTTGGATTAAAATTCGTTAAATCACGTTAAATTATGGTTTCTGGTCTAGATGCGCTCTGTAGGGACTCACGAGGGTTCAGAGGTGAAATGCGCCCCTTAGATGTCAGCAGAATGGCCCAAATTTTGGATATGTTATAGAGTATAGTATAAGGTAAAAATATAGATAGGAAGGAAAATCAACGGAAGTACAAAGGAAATCAAAATGAAGGGACCATCTTGGATTAAAATTCGTTGAATTATGGTTTCTGGTCTTTGCGTGCTCTGTATGGACACACGAGGGTTCAGAGGTCAAATGCGCCCCTTAGATGTCAGCAGAATGGCCCAAATTTTGGATATGTTATAGAGTAAAGTATAAGGTAAAAATATAGATAGGAAGAAAAATCAACGAAAATAGAAAAGAAATCAAAATGAAGGGACCATCTTGGATTAAAATTCGTTAAATCACGTTAAATTATGGTTTCTGGTCTAGATGCGCTCTGTAGGGACTCACGAGGGTTCAGAGGTGAATGTGCCCCTTAGATGTCAGCAGAATGGCCCAAATTTTGGATATGTTATAGAGTATAGTATAAGGTAAAAATATAGATAGGAAGGAAAATCAACGGAAGTACAAAGGAAATCAAAATGAAGGGACCATCTTGGATTAAAATTCGTTGAATTATGGTTTCTGGTCTTTGCGTGCTCTGTATGGACACACGAGGGTTCAGAGGTCAAATGCGCCCCTTAGATGTCAGCAGAATGGCCCAAATTTTGGATATGTTATAGAGTAAAGATAAGGTAAAAATATAGATAGGAAGAAAAATCAACGAAAATAGAAAAGAAATCAAAATGAAGGGACCATCTTGGATTAAAATTCGTTAAATCACGTTAAATTATGGTTTCTGGTCTAGATGCGCTCTGTAGGGACTCACGAGGGTTCAGAGGTGAAATCCGCGTCGTAGATGTCAGCAGAATGGCCCAAATTTTGGATATGTTATAGAGTATAGTATAAGGTAAAAATATAGATAGGAAGGAAAATCAACGGAAGTACAAAGGAAATCAAAATGAAGGGACCATCTTGGATTAAAATTCGTTGAATTATGGTTTCTGGTCTTTGCGTGCTCTGTATGGACACACGAGGGTTCAGAGGTCAAATGCGCCCCTTAGATGTCAGCAGAATGGCCCAAATTTTGGATATGTTATAGAGTAAAGTATAAGGTAAAAAATATAGATAGGAAGAAAAATCAACGAAAATAGAAAAGAAATCAAAATGAAGGGACCATCTTGGATTAAAATTCGTTAAATCACGTTAAATTATGGTTTCTGGTCTAGATGCGCTCTGTAGGGACTCACGAGGGTTCAGAGGTGAAATGCGCCCCTTAGATGTCAGCAGAATGGCCCAAATTTTGGATATGTTATAGAGTATAGTATAAGGTAAAAATATAGATAGGAAGGAAAATCAACGGAAGTACAAAGGAAATCAAAATGAAGGGACCATCTTGGATTAAAATTCGTTGAATTATGGTTTCTGGTCTTTGCGTGCTCTGTATGGACACACGAGGGTTCAGAGGTCAAATGCGCCCCTTAGATGTCAGCAGAATGGCCCAAATTTTGGATATGTTATAGAGTAAAGTATAAGGTAAAAATATAGATAGGAAGAAAAATCAACGAAAATAGAAAAGAAATCAAAATGAAGGGACCATCTTGGATTAAAATTCGTTAAATCACGTTAAATTATGGTTTCTGGTCTAGATGCGCTCTGTAGGGACTCACGAGGGTTCAGAGGTGAAACTGCCCTTAGATGTCAGCAGAATGGCCCAAATTTTGGATATGTTATAGAGTATAGTATAAGGTAAAAATATAGATAGGAAGGAAAATCAACGGAAGTACAAAGGAAATCAAAATGAAGGGACCATCTTGGATTAAAACTCGTTGAATTATGGTTTCTGGTCTTTGCGTGCTCTGTATGGACACACGAGGGTTCAGAGGTCAAATGCGCCCCTTAGATGTCAGCAGAATGGCCCAAATTTTGGATATGTTATAGAGTAAAGTATAAGGTAAAAATATAGATAGGAAGAAAAATCAACGAAAATAGAAAAGAAATCAAAATGAAGGGACCATCTTGGATTAAAATTCGTTAAATCACGTTAAATTATGGTTTCTGGTCTAGATGCGCTCTGTAGGGACTCACGAGGGTTCAGAGGTGAAATGCGCCCCTTAGATGTCAGCAGAATGGCCCAAATTTTGGATATGTTATAGAGTATAGTATAAGGTAAAAATATAGATAGGAAGGAAAATCAACGGAAGTACAAAGGAAATCAAAATGAAGGGACCATCTTGGATTAAAATTCGTTGAATTATGGTTTCTGGTCTTTGCGTGCTCTGTATGGACACACGAGGGTTCAGAGGTCAAATGCGCCCCTTAGATGTCAGCAGAATGGCCCAAATTTTGGATATGTTATAGAGTAAAGTATAAGGTAAAAATATAGATAGGAAGAAAATCAACGAAAATAGAAAAGAAATCAAAATGAAGGGACCATCTTGGATTAAAATTCGTTAAATCACGTTAAATTATGGTTTCTGGTCTAGATGCGCTCTGTAGGGACTCACGAGGGTTCAGAGGTGAAATGCGCCCCTTAGATGTCAGCAGAATGGCCCAAATTTTGGATATGTTATAGAGTATAGTATAAGGTAAAAATATAGATAGGAAGGAAAATCAACGGAAGTACAAAGGAAATCAAAATGAAGGGACCATCTTGGATTAAAATTCGTTGAATTATGGTTTCTGGTCTTTGCGTGCTCTGTATGGACACACGAGGGTTCAGAGGTCAAATGCGCCCCTTAGATGTCAGCAGAATGGCCCAAATTTTGGATATGTTATAGAGTAAAGTATAAGGTAAAAATATAGATAGGAAGAAAAATCAACGAAAATAGAAAAGAAATCAAAATGAAGGGACCATCTTGGATTAAAATTTGTTAAATCACGTTAAATTATGGTTTCTGGTCTAGATGCGCTCTGTAGGGACTCACGAGGGTTCAGAGGTGAAATGCGCCCCTTAGATGTCAGCAGAATGGCCCAAATTTTGGATATGTTATAGAGTATAGTATAAGGTAAAAATATAGATAGGAAGGAAAATCAACGGAAGTACAAAGGAAATCAAAATGAAGGGACCATCTTGGATTAAAATTCGTTGAATTATGGTTTCTGGTCTTTGCGTGCTCTGTATGGACACACGAGGGTTCAGAGGTCAAATGCGCCCCTTAGATGTCAGCAGAATGGCCCAAATTTTGGATATGTTATAGAGTAAAGTATAAGGTAAAAATATAGATAGGAAGAAAAATCAACGAAAATAGAAAAGAAATCAAAATGAAGGGACCATCTTGGATTAAAATTCGTTTAATCACGTTAAATTATGGTTTCTGGTCTAGATGCGCTCTGTAGGGACTCACGAGGGTTCAGAGGTGAAATCCGCCCCTTAGATGTCAGCAGAATGGCCCAAATTTTGGATATGTTATAGAGTATAGTATAAGGTAAAAATATAGATAGGAAGGAAAATCAACGGAAGTACAAAGGAAATCAAAATGAAGGGACCATCTTGGATTAAAATTCGTTGAATTATGGTTTCTGGTCTTTGCGTGCTCTGTATGGACACACGAGGGTTCAGAGGTCAAATGTGCCCCTTAGATGTCAGCAGAATGGCCCAAATTTTGGATATGTTATAGAGTAAAGTATAAGGTAAAAATATAGATAGGAAGAAAAATCAACGAAAATAGAAAAGAAATCAAAATGAAGGGACCATCTTGGATTAAAATTCGTTAAATCACGTTAAATTATGGTTTCTGGTCTAGATGCGCTCTGTAGGGACTCACGAGGGTTCAGAGGTGAAATCCGCCCCTTAGATGTCAGCAGAATGGCCCAAATTTTGGATATGTTATAGAGTATAGTATAAGGTAAAAATATAGATAGGAAGGAAAATCAACGGAAGTACAAAGGAAATCAAAATGAAGGGACCATCTTGGATTAAAATTCGTTGAATTATGGTTTCTGGTCTTTGCGTGCTCTGTATGGACACACGAGGGTTCAGAGGTCAAATGCGCCCCTTAGATGTCAGCAGAATGGCCCAAATTTTGGATATGTTATAGAGTAAAGTATAAGGTAAAAATATAGATAGGAAGAAAAATCAACGAAAATAGAAAAGAAATCAAAATGAAGGGACCATCTTGGATTAAAATTCGTTAAATCACGTTAAATTATGGTTTCTGGTCTAGATGCGCTCTGTAGGGACTCACGAGGGTTCAGAGGTGAAACTGCCCTTAGATGTCAGCAGAATGGCCCAAATTTTGGATATGTTATAGAGTATAGTATAAGGTAAAAATATAGATAGGAAGGAAAATCAACGGAAGTACAAAGGAAATCAAAATGAAGGGACCATCTTGGATTAAAATTCGTTGAATTATGGTTTCTGGTCTTTGCGTGCTCTGTATGGACACACGAGGGTTCAGAGGTCAAATGCGCCCCTTAGATGTCAGCAGAATGGCCCAAATTTTGGATATGTTATAGAGTAAAGTATAAGGTAAAAATATAGATAGGAAGAAAAATCAACGAAAATAGAAAAGAAATCAAAATGAAGGGACCATCTTGGATTAAAATTGTTAAATCACGTTAAATTATGGTTTCTGGTCTAGATGCGCTCTGTAGGGACTCACGAGGGTTCAGAGGTGAAATCCGCCCTTAGATGTCAGCAGAATGGCCCAAATTTTGGATATGTTATAGAGTATAGTATAAGGTAAAAATATAGATAGGAAGGAAAATCAACGGAAGTACAAAGGAAATCAAAATGAAGGGACCATCTTGGATTAAAATTCGTTGAATTATGGTTTCTGGTCTTTGCGTGCTCTGTATGGACACACGAGGGTTCAGAGGTCAAATGCGCCCTTAGATGTCAGCAGAATGGCCCAAATTTTGGATATGTTATAGAGTAAAGTATAAGGTAAAAATATAGATAGGAAGAAAAATCAACGAAAATAGAAAAGAAATCAAAATGAAGGGACCATCTTGGATTAAAATTCGTTAAATCACGTTAAATTATGGTTTCTGGTCTAGATGCGCTCTGTAGGGACTCACGAGGGTTCAGAGGTGAAATCCGCCCCTTAGATGTCAGCAGAATGGCCCAAATTTTGGATATGTTATAGAGTATAGTATAAGGTAAAAATATAGATAGGAAGGAAAATCAACGGAAGTACAAAGGAAATCAAAATGAAGGGACCATCTTGGATTAAAATTCGTTGAATTATGGTTCTGGTCTTTGCGTGCTCTGTATGGACACACGAGGGTTCAGAGGTCAAATGCGCCCCTTAGATGTCAGCAGAATGGCCCAAATTTTGGATATGTTATAGAGTAAAGTATAAGGTAAAAATATAGATAGGAAGAAAAATCAACGAAAATAGAAAAGAAATCAAAATGAAGGGACCATCTTGGATTAAAATTCGTTAAATCACGTTAAATTATGGTTTCTGGTCTAGATGCGCTCTGTAGGGACTCACGAGGGTTCAGAGGTGAAATCCGCCCCTTAGATGTCAGCAGAATGGCCCAAATTTTGGATATGTTATAGAGTATAGTATAAGGTAAAAATATAGATAGGAAGGAAAATCAACGGAAGTACAAAGGAAATCAAAATGAAGGGACCATCTTGGATTAAAATTCGTTGAATTATGGTTTCTGGTCTTTGCGTGCTCTGTATGGACACACGAGGGTTCAGAGGTCAAATGCGCCCCTTAGATGTCAGCAGAATGGCCCAAATTTTGGATATGTTATAGAGTAAAGTATAAGGTAAAAATATAGATAGGAAGAAAAATCAACGAAAATAGAAAAGAAATCAAAATGAAGGGACCATCTTGGATTAAAATTCGTTAAATCACGTTAAATTATGGTTTCTGGTCTAGATGCGCTCTGTAGGGACTCACGAGGGTTCAGAGGTGAAATGCGCCCCTTAGATGTCAGCAGAATGGCCCAAATTTTGGATATGTTATAGAGTATAGTATAAGGTAAAAATATAGATAGGAAGGAAAATCAACGGAAGTACAAAGGAAATCAAAATGAAGGGACCATCTTGGATTAAAATTCGTTGAATTATGGTTTCTGGTCTTTGCGTGCTCTGTATGGACACACGAGGGTTCAGAGGTCAAATGCGCCCCTTAGATGTCAGCAGAATGGCCCAAATTTTGGATATGTTATAGAGTAAAGTATAAGGTAAAAATATAGATAGGAAGAAAAATCAACGAAAATAGAAAAGAAATCAAAATGAAGGGACCATCTTGGATTAAAATTCGTTAAATCACGTTAAATTATGGTTTCTGGTCTAGATGCGCTCTGTAGGGACTCACGAGGGTTCAGAGGTGAAATCCGCCCCTTAGATGTCAGCAGAATGGCCCAAATTTTGGATATGTTATAGAGTATAGTATAAGGTAAAAATATAGATAGGAAGGAAAATCAACGGAAGTACAAAGGAAATCAAAATGAAGGGACCATCTTGGATTAAAATTCGTTGAATTATGGTTTCTGGTCTTTGCGTGCTCTGTATGGACACACGAGGGTTCAGAGGTCAAATGCGCCCCTTAGATGTCAGCAGAATGGCCCAAATTTTGGATATGTTATAGAGTAAAGTATAAGGTAAAAATATAGATAGGAAGAAAAATCAACGAAAATAGAAAAGAAATCAAAATGAAGGGACCATCTTGGATTAAAATTCGTTAAATCACGTTAAATTATGGTTTCTGGTCTAGATGCGCTCTGTAGGGACTACGAGGGTTCAGAGGTGAAATGCGCCCCTTAGATGTCAGCAGAATGGCCCAAATTTTGGATATGTTATAGAGTATAGTATAAGGTAAAAATATAGATAGGAAGGAAAATCAACGGAAGTACAAAGGAAATCAAAATGAAGGGACCATCTTGGATTAAAATTCGTTGAATTATGGTTTCTGGTCTTTGCGTGCTCTGTATGGACACACGAGGGTTCAGAGGTCAAATGCGCCCCTTAGATGTCAGCAGAATGGCCCAAATTTTGGATATGTTATAGAGTAAAGTATAAGGTAAAAAATATAGATAGGAAGAAAAATCAACGAAAATAGAAAAGAAATCAAAATGAAGGGACCATCTTGGATTAAAATTCGTTAAATCACGTTAAATTATGGTTTCTGGTCTAGATGCGCTCTGTAGGGACTCACGAGGGTTCAGAGGTGAATCCGCCCCTTAGATGTCAGCAGAATGGCCCAAATTTTGGATATGTTATAGAGTATAGTATAAGATAAAAATATAGATAGGAAGGAAAATCAACGGAAGTACAAAGGAAATCAAAATGAAGGGACCATCTTGAATTAAAATTCGTTGAATTATGGTTTCTGGTCTTTGCGTGCTCTGTATGGACACACGAGGGTTCAGAGGTGAAATGCGCCCCTTAGATGTCAGCAGAATGGCCCAAATTTTGGATATGTTATAGAGTAAAGTATAAGGTAAAAATATAGATAGGAAGAAAAATCAACGAAAATAGAAAAGAAATCAAAATGAAGGGACCATCTTGGATTAAAATTCGTTAAATCACGTTAAATTATGGTTTCTGGTCTAGATGCGCTCTGTAGGGACTCACGAGGGTTCAGAGGTGAAATGCGCCCCTTAGATGTCAGCAGAATGGCCCAAATTTTGGATATGTTATAGAGTATAGTATAAGGTAAAAATATAGATAGGAAGGAAAATCAACGGAAGTACAAAGGAAATCAAAATGAAGGGACCATCTTGGATTAAAATTCGTTGAATTATGGTTTCTGGTCTTTGCGTGCTCTGTATGGACACACGAGGGTTCAGAGGTCAAATGCGCCCCTTAGATGTCAGCAGAATGGCCCAAATTTTGGATATGTTATAGAGTAAAGTATAAGGTAAAAAATATAGATAGGAAGAAAAATCAACGAAAATAGAAAAGAAATCAAAATGAAGGGACCATCTTGGATTAAAATTCGTTAAATCACGTTAAATTATGGTTTCTGGTCTAGATGCGCTCTGTAGGGACTCACGAGGGTTCAGAGGTGAAATCCGCCCCTTAGATGTCAGCAGAATGGCCCAAATTTTGGATATGTTATAGAGTATAGTATAAGGTAAAAAAATATAGATAGGAAGGAAAATCAACGGAAGTACAAAGGAAATCAAAATGAAGGGACCATCTTGGATTAAAATTCGTTGAATTATGGTTTCTGGTCTTTGCGTGCTCTGTATGGACACACGAGGGTTCAGAGGTCAAATGCGCCCCTTAGATGTCAGCAGAATGGCCCAAATTTTGGATATGTTATAGAGTAAAGTATAAGGTAAAAATATAGATAGGAAGAAAAATCAACGAAAATAGAAAAGAAATCAAAATGAAGGGACCATCTTGGATTAAAATTCGTTAAATCACGTTAAATTATGGTTTCTGGTCTAGATGCGCTCTGTAGGGACTCACGAGGGTTCAGAGGTGAAATGCGCCCCTTAGATGTCAGCAGAATGGCCCAAATTTTGGATATGTTATAGAGTATAGTATAAGGTAAAAATATAGATAGGAAGGAAAATCAACGGAAGTACAAAGGAAATCAAAATGAAGGGACCATCTTGGATTAAAATCGTTGAATTATGGTTTCTGGTCTTTGCGTGCTCTGTATGGACACACGAGGGTTCAGAGGTCAAATGCGCCCCTTAGATGTCAGCAGAATGGCCCAAATTTTGGATATGTTATAGAGTAAAGTATAAGGTAAAAAATATAGATAGGAAGAAAAATCAACGAAAATAGAAAAGAAATCAAAATGAAGGGACCATCTTGGATTAAAATTCGTTAAATCACGTTAAATTATGGTTTCTGGTCTAGATGCGCTCTGTAGGGACTCACGAGGGTTCAGAGGTGAAATCCGCCCCTTAGATGTCAGCAGAATGGCCCAAATTTTGGATATGTTATAGAGTATAGTATAAGGTAAAAATATAGATAGGAAGGAAAATCAACGGAAGTACAAAGGAAATCAAAATGAAGGGACCATCTTGGATTAAAATTCGTTGAATTATGGTTTCTGGTCTTTGCGTGCTCTGTATGGACACACGAGGGTTCAGAGGTCAAATGCGCCCCTTAGATGTCAGCAGAATGGCCCAAATTTTGGATATGTTATAGAGTAAAGTATAAGGTAAAAATATAGATAGGAAGAAAAATCAACGAAAATAGAAAAGAAATCAAAATGAAGGGACCATCTTGGATTAAAATTCGTTAAATCACGTTAAATTATGGTTTCTGGTCTAGATGCGCTCTGTAGGGACTCACGAGGGTTCAGAGGTGAAATGCGCCCCTTAGATGTCAGCAGAATGGCCCAAATTTTGGATATGTTATAGAGTATAGTATAAGGTAAAAATATAGATAGGAAGGAAAATCAACGGAAGTACAAAGGAAATCAAAATGAAGGGACCATCTTGGATTAAAATTCGTTGAATTATGGTTTCTGGTCTTTGCGTGCTCTGTATGGACACACGAGGGTTCAGAGGTCAAATGCGCCCCTTAGATGTCAGCAGAATGGCCCAAATTTTGGATATGTTATAGAGTAAAGTATAAGGTAAAAATATAGATAGGAAGAAAAATCAACGAAAATAGAAAAGAAATCAAAATGAAGGGACCATCTTGGATTAAAATTCGTTAAATCACGTTAAATTATGGTTTCTGGTCTAGATGCGCTCTGTAGGGACTCACGAGGGTTCAGAGGTGAAACCGCCCTTAGATGTCAGCAGAATGGCCCAAATTTTGGATATGTTATAGAGTATAGTATAAGGTAAAAATATAGATAGGAAGGAAAATCAACGGAAGTACAAAGGAAATCAAAATGAAGGGACCATCTTGGATTAAAATTCGTTGAATTATGGTTTCTGGTCTTTGCGTGCTCTGTATGGACACACGAGGGTTCAGAGGTCAAATGCGCCCCTTAGATGTCAGCAGAATGGCCCAAATTTTGGATATGTTATAGAGTAAAGTATAAGGTAAAAATATAGATAGGAAGAAAAATCAACGAAAATAGAAAAGAAATCAAAATGAAGGGACCATCTTGGATTAAAATTCGTTAAATCACGTTAAATTATGGTTTCTGGTCTAGATGCGCTCTGTAGGGACTCACGAGGGTTCAGAGGTGAAATCCGCCCCTTAGATGTCAGCAGAATGGCCCAAATTTTGGATATGTTATAGAGTATAGTATAAGGTAAAAATATAGATAGGAAGGAAAATCAACGGAAGTACAAAGGAAATCAAAATGAAGGGACCATCTTGGATTAAAATTCGTTGAATTATGGTTTCTGGTCTTTGCGTGCTCTGTATGGACACACGAGGGTTCAGAGGTCAAATGCGCCCCTTAGATGTCAGCAGAATGGCCCAAATTTTGGATATGTTATAGAGTAAAGTATAAGGTAAAAATATAGATAGGAAGAAAAATCAACGAAAATAGAAAAGAAATCAAAATGAAGGGACCATCTTGGATTAAAATTTGTTAAATCACGTTAAATTATGGTTTCTGGTCTAGATGCGCTCTGTAGGGACTCACGAGGGTTCAGAGGTGAAATCCGCCCCTTAGATGTCAGCAGAATGGCCCAAATTTTGGATATGTTATAGAGTATAGTATAAGGTAAAAATATAGATAGGAAGGAAAATCAACGGAAGTACAAAGGAAATCAAAATGAAGGGACCATCTTGGATTAAAATCGTTGAATTATGGTTTCTGGTCTTTGCGTGCTCTGTATGGACACACGAGGGTTCAGAGGTCAAATGCGCCCCTTAGATGTCAGCAGAATGGCCCAAATTTTGGATATGTTATAGAGTAAAGTATAAGGTAAAAATATAGATAGGAAGAAAAATCAACGAAAATAGAAAAGAAATCAAAATGAAGGGACCATCTTGGATTAAAATTCGTTAAATCACGTTAAATTATGGTTTCTGGTCTAGATGCGCTCTGTAGGGACTCACGAGGGTTCAGAGGTGAAATCCGCCCCTTAGATGTCAGCAGAATGGCCCAAATTTTGGATATGTTATAGAGTATAGTATAAGGTAAAAATATAGATAGGAAGGAAAATCAACGGAAGTACAAAGGAAATCAAAATGAAGGGACCATCTTGGATTAAAATTCGTTGAATTATGGTTTCTGGTCTTTGCGTGCTCTGTATGGACACACGAGGGTTCAGAGGTCAAATGCGCCCTTAGATGTCAGCAGAATGGCCCAAATTTTGGATATGTTATAGAGTAAAGTATAAGGTAAAAAATATAGATAGGAAGAAAATCAACGAAAATAGAAAAGAAATCAAAATGAAGGGACCATCTTGGATTAAAATTCGTTAAATCACGTTAAATTATGGTTTCTGGTCTAGATGCGCTCTGTAGGGACTCACGAGGGTTCAGAGGTGAAATCCGCCCCTTAGATGTCAGCAGAATGGCCCAAATTTTGGATATGTTATAGAGTATAGTATAAGGTAAAAATATAGATAGGAAGGAAAATCAACGGAAGTACAAAGGAAATCAAAATGAAGGGACCATCTTGGATTAAAATTCGTTGAATTATGGTTTCTGGTCTTTGCGTGCTCTGTATGGACACACGAGGGTTCAGAGGTCAAATGCGCCCCTTAGATGTCAGCAGAATGGCCCAAATTTTGGATATGTTATAGAGTAAAATAAAAGGTAAAAATATAGATAGGAAGAAAAATCAACGAAAATAGAAAAGAAATCAAAATGAAGGGACCATCTTGGATTAAAATTCGTTAAATCACGTTAAATTATGGTTTCTGGTCTAGATGCGCTCTGTAGGGACTCACGAGGGTTCAGAGGTGAAATGCGCCCCTTAGATGTCAGCAGAATGGCCCAAATTTTGGATATGTTATAGAGTATAGTATAAGGTAAAAATATAGATAGGAAGGAAAATCAACGGAAGTACAAAGGAAATCAAAATGAAGGGACCATCTTGGATTAAAATTCGTTGAATTATGGTTTCTGGTCTTTGCGTGCTCTGTATGGACACACGAGGGTTCAGAGGTCAAATGCGCCCCTTAGATGTCAGCAGAATGGCCCAAATTTTGGATATGTTATAGAGTAAAGTATAAGGTAAAAATATAGATAGGAAGAAAAATCAACGAAAATAGAAAAGAAATCAAAATGAAGGGACCATCTTGGATTAAAATTCGTTAAATCACGTTAAATTATGGTTTCTGGTCTAGATGCGCTCTGTAGGGACTCACGAGGGTTCAGAGGTGAAATGCGCCCCTTAGATGTCAGCAGAATGGCCCAAATTTTGATATGTTATAGAGTATAGTATAAGGTTAAAAATATAGATAGGAAGGAAAATCAACGGAAGTACAAAGGAAATCAAAATGAAGGGACCATCTTGGATTAAAATTCGTTGAATTATGGTTTCTGGTCTTTGCGTGCTCTGTATGGACACACGAGGGTTCAGAGGTCAAATGCGCCCCTTAGATGTCAGCAGAATGGCCCAAATTTTGGATATGTTATAGAGTAAAGTATAAGGTAAAAATATAGATAGGAAGAAAAATCAACGAAAATAGAAAAGAAATCAAAATGAAGGGACCATCTTGGATTAAAATTCGTTAAATCACGTTAAATTATGGTTTCTGGTCTAGATGCGCTCTGTAGGGACTCACGAGGGTTCAGAGGTGAAATCCGCCCCTTAGATGTCAGCAGAATGGCCCAAATTTTGGATATGTTATAGAGTATAGTATAAGGTAAAAATATAGATAGGAAGGAAAATCAACGGAAGTACAAAGGAAATCAAAATGAAGGGACCATCTTGGATTAAAATTCGTTGAATTATGGTTTCTGGTCTTTGCGTGCTCTGTATGGACACACGAGGGTTCAGAGGTCAAATGCGCCCCTTAGATGTCAGCAGAATGGCCCAAATTTTGGATATGTTATAGAGTAAAGTATAAGGTAAAAATATAGATAGGAAGAAAAATCAACGAAAATAGAAAAGAAATCAAAATGAAGGGACCATCTTGGATTAAAATTCGTTAAATCACGTTAAATTATGGTTTCTGGTCTAGATGCGCTCTGTAGGGACTCACGAGGGTTCAGAGGTGAAATCTGCCCCTTAGATGTCAGCAGAATGGCCCAAATTTTGGATATGTTATAGAGTATAGTATAAGGTAAAAATATAGATAGGAAGGAAAATCAACGGAAGTACAAAGGAAATCAAAATGAAGGGACCATCTTGGATTAAAATTCGTTGAATTATGGTTTCTGGTCTTTGCGTGCTCTGTATGGACACACGAGGGTTCAGAGGTCAAATGCGCCCCTTAGATGTCAGCAGAATGGCCCAAATTTTGGATATGTTATAGAGTAAAGTATAAGGTAAAAATATAGATAGGAAGAAAAATCAACGAAAATAGAAAAGAAATCAAAATGAAGGGACCATCTTGGATTAAAATTCGTTAAATCACGTTAAATTATGGTTTCTGGTCTAGATGCGCTCTGTAGGGACTCACGAGGGTTCAGAGGTGAAATCCGCCCCTTAGATGTCAGCAGAATGGCCCAAATTTTGGATATGTTATAGAGTATAGTATAAGGTAAAAATATAGATAGGAAGGAAAATCAACGGAAGTACAAAGGAAATCAAAATGAAGGGACCATCTTGGATTAAAATTCGTTGAATTATGGTTTCTGGTCTTTGCGTGCTCTGTATGGACACACGAGGGTTCAGAGGTCAAATGCGCCCCTTAGATGTCAGCAGAATGGCCCAAATTTTGGATATGTTATAGAGTAAAGTATAAGGTAAAAATATAGATAGGAAGAAAAATCAACGAAAATAGAAAAGAAATCAAAATGAAGGGACCATCTTGGATTAAAATTCGTTAAATCACGTTAAATTATGGTTTCTGGTCTAGATGCGCTCTGTAGGGACTCACGAGGGTTCAGAGGTGAAATCCGCCCCTTAGATGTCAGCAGAATGGCCCAAATTTTGGATATGTTATAGAGTATAGTATAAGGTAAAAATATAGATAGGAAGGAAAATCAACGGAAGTACAAAGGAAATCAAAATGAAGGGACCATCTTGGATTAAAATTCGTTGAATTATGGTTTCTGGTCTTTGCGTGCTCTGTATGGACACACGAGGGTTCAGAGGTCAAATGCGCCCCTTAGATGTCAGCAGAATGGCCCAAATTTTGGATATGTTATAGAGTAAAGTATAAGGTAAAAATATAGATAGGAAGAAAAATCAACGAAAATAGAAAAGAAATCAAAATGAAGGGACCATCTTGGATTAAAATTCGTTAAATCACGTTAAATTATGGTTTCTGGTCTAGATGCGCTCTGTAGGGACTCACGAGGGTTCAGAGGTGAAATCCGCCCCTTAGATGTCAGCAGAATGGCCCAAATTTTGGATATGTTATAGAGTATAGTATAAGGTAAAAATATAGATAGGAAGGAAAATCAACGGAAGTACAAAGGAAATCAAAATGAAGGGACCATCTTGGATTAAAATTCGTTGAATTATGGTTTCTGGTCTTTGCGTGCTCTGTATGGACACACGAGGGTTCAGAGGTCAAATGCGCCCCTTAGATGTCAGCAGAATGGCCCAAATTTTGGATATGTTATAGAGTAAAGTATAAGGTAAAAATATAGATAGGAAGAAAAATCAACGAAAATAGAAAAGAAATCAAAATGAAGGGACCATCTTGGATTAAAATTCGTTAAATCACGTTAAATTATGGTTTCTGGTCTAGATGCGCTCTGTAGGGACTCACGAGGGTTCAGAGGTGAAATCCGCTCCTTAGATGTCAGCAGAATGGCCCAAATTTTGGATATGTTATAGAGTATAGTATAAGGTAAAAATATAGATAGGAAGGAAAATCAACGGAAGTACAAAGGAAATCAAAATGAAGGGACCATCTTGGATTAAAATTCGTTGAATTATGGTTTCTGGTCTTTGCGTGCTCTGTATGGACACACGAGGGTTCAGAGGTCAAATGCGCCCCTTAGATGTCAGCAGAATGGCCCAAATTTTGGATATGTTATAGAGTAAAGTATAAGGTAAAAATATAGATAGGAAGAAAAATCAACGAAAATAGAAAAGAAATCAAAATGAAGGGACCATCTTGGATTAAAATTCGTTAAATCACGTTAAATTATGGTTTCTGGTCTAGATGCGCTCTGTAGGGACTCACGAGGGTTCAGAGGTGAAATCCGCCCCTTAGATGTCAGCAGAATGGCCCAAATTTTGGATATGTTATAGAGTATAGTATAAGGTAAAAATATAGATAGGAAGGAAAATCAACGGAAGTACAAAGGAAATCAAAATGAAGGGACCATCTTGGATTAAAATTCGTTGAATTATGGTTTCTGGTCTTTGCGTGCTCTGTATGGACACACGAGGGTTCAGAGGTCAAATGCGCCCCTTAGATGTCAGCAGAATGGCCCAAATTTTGGATATGTTATAGAGTAAAGTATAAGGTAAAAATATAGATAGGAAGAAAAATCAACGAAAATAGAAAAGAAATCAAAATGAAGGGACCATCTTGGATTAAAATTCGTTAAATCACGTTAAATTATGGTTTCTGGTCTAGATGCGCTCTGTAGGGACTCACGAGGGTTCAGAGGTGAAATCCGCCCCTTAGATGTCAGCAGAATGGCCCAAATTTTGGATATGTTATAGAGTATAGTATAAGGTAAAAATATAGATAGGAAGGAAAATCAACGGAAGTACAAAGGAAATCAAAATGAAGGGACCATCTTGGATTAAAATTCGTTGAATTATGGTTTCTGGTCTTTGCGTGCTCTGTATGGACACACGAGGGTTCAGAGGTCAAATGGCCCTTAGATAGGAAGGAAAATCAACGGAAGCAAAGAAATCAAAATGAAGGGACCATCCGTTGAATTATGGTTTCTGGTCTTTGCGTGCTCTGTATGGACACACGAGGGTTCAGAGGTCAAATGCGCCCCTTAGATGTCAGCAGAATGGCCCAAATTTTGGATATGTTATAGAGTAAAGTATAAGGTAAAAATATAGATAGGAAGAAAAATCAACGAAAATAGAAAAGAAATCAAAATGAAGGGACCATCTTGGATTAAAATTCGTTAAATCACGTTAAATTATGGTTTCTGGTCTAGATGCGCTCTGTAGGGACTCACGAGGGTTCAGAGGTGAAATCTGCCCCTTAGATGTCAGCAGAATGGCCCAAATTTTGGATATGTTATAGAGTATAGTATAAGGTAAAAATATAGATAGGAAGGAAAATCAACGGAAGTACAAAGGAAATCAAAATGAAGGGACCATCTTGGATTAAAATTCGTTGAATTATGGTTTCTGGTCTTTGCGTGCTCTGTATGGACACACGAGGGTTCAGAGGTCAAATGCGCCCCTTAGATGTCAGCAGAATGGCCCAAATTTTGGATATGTTATAGAGTAAAGTATAAGGTAAAAATATAGATAGGAAGAAAAATCAACGAAAATAGAAAAGAAATCAAAATGAAGGGACCATCTTGGATTAAAATTCGTTAAATCACGTTAAATTATGGTTTCTGGTCTAGATGCGCTCTGTAGGGACTCACGAGGGTTCAGAGGTGAAATCCGCCCTTAGATGTCAGCAGAATGGCCCAAATTTTGGATATGTTATAGAGTATAGTATAAGGTAAAAATATAGATAGGAAGGAAAATCAACGGAAGTACAAAGGAAATCAAAATGAAGGGACCATCTTGGATTAAAATTCGTTGAATTATGGTTTCTGGTCTTTGCGTGCTCTGTATGGACACACGAGGGTTCAGAGGTCAAATGCGCCCCTTAGATGTCAGCAGAATGGCCCAAATTTTGGATATGTTATAGAGTAAAGTATAAGGTAAAAATATAGATAGGAAGAAAAATCAACGAAAATAGAAAAGAAATCAAAATGAAGGGACCATCTTGGATTAAAATTCGTTAAATCACGTTAAATTATGGTTTCTGGTCTAGATGCGCTCTGTAGGGACTCACGAGGGTTCAGAGGTGAAATCCGCCCCTTAGATGTCAGCAGAATGGCCCAAATTTTGGATATGTTATAGAGTATAGTATAAGGTAAAAATATAGATAGGAAGGAAAATCAACGGAAGTACAAAGGAAATCAAAATGAAGGGACCATCTTGGATTAAAATTCGTTGAATTATGGTTTCTGGTCTTTGCGTGCTCTGTATGGACACACGAGGGTTCAGAGGTCAAATGCGCCCCTTAGATGTCAGCAGAATGGCCCAAATTTTGGATATGTTATAGAGTAAAGTATAAGGTAAAAATATAGATAGGAAGAAAAATCAACGAAAATAGAAAAGAAATCAAAATGAAGGGACCATCTTGGATTAAAATTCGTTAAATCACGTTAAATTATGGTTTCTGGTCTAGATGCGCTCTGTAGGGACTCACGAGGGTTCAGAGGTGAAATCCGCCCCTTAGATGTCAGCAGAATGGCCCAAATTTTGGATATGTTATAGAGTATAGTATAAGGTAAAAATATAGATAGGAAGGAAAATCAACGGAAGTACAAAGGAAATCAAAATGAAGGGACCATCTTGGATTAAAATTCGTTGAATTATGGTTTCTGGTCTTTGCGTGCTCTGTATGGACACACGAGGGTTCAGAGGTCAAATGCGCCCCTTAGATGTCAGCAGAATGGCCCAAATTTTGGATATGTTATAGAGTAAAGTATAAGGTAAAAAATATAGATAGGAAGAAAAATCAACGAAAATAGAAAAGAAATCAAAATGAAGGGACCATCTTGGATTAAAATTCGTTAAATCACGTTAAATTATGGTTTCTGGTCTAGATGCGCTCTGTAGGGACTCACGAGGGTTCAGAGGTGAAATCCGCCCCTTAGATGTCAGCAGAATGGCCCAAATTTTGGATATGTTATAGAGTATAGTATAAGGTAAAAATATAGATAGGAAGGAAAATCAACGGAAGTACAAAGGAAATCAAAATGAAGGGACCATCTTGGATTAAAATTCGTTGAATTATGGTTTCTGGTCTTTGCGTGCTCTGTATGGACACACGAGGGTTCAGAGGTCAAATGCGCCCCTTAGATGTCAGCAGAATGGCCCAAATTTTGGATATGTTATAGAGTAAAGTATAAGGTAAAAATATAGATAGGAAGAAAAATCAACGAAAATAGAAAAGAAATCAAAATGAAGGGACCATCTTGGATTAAAATTCGTTAAATCACGTTAAATTATGGTTTCTGGTCTAGATGCGCTCTGTAGGGACTCACGAGGGTTCAGAGGTGAAATCCGCCCTTAGATGTCAGCAGAATGGCCCAAATTTTGGATATGTTATAGAGTATAGTATAAGGTAAAAATATAGATAGGAAGGAAAATCAACGGAAGTACAAAGGAAATCAAAATGAAGGGACCATCTTGGATTAAAATTCGTTGAATTATGGTTTCTGGTCTTTGCGTGCTCTGTATGGACACACGAGGGTTCAGAGGTCAAATGCGCCCCTTAGATGTCAGCAGAATGGCCCAAATTTTGGATATGTTATAGAGTAAAGTATAAGGTAAAAATATAGATAGGAAGAAAAATCAACGAAAATAGAAAAGAAATCAAAATGAAGGGACCATCTTGGATTAAAATTCGTTAAATCACGTTAAATTATGGTTTCTGGTCTAGATGCGCTCTGTAGGGACTCACGAGGGTTCAGAGGTGAAATCTGCCCCTTAGATGTCAGCAGAATGGCCCAAATTTTGGATATGTTATAGAGTATAGTATAAGGTAAAAATATAGATAGGAAGGAAAATCAACGGAAGTACAAAGGAAATCAAAATGAAGGGACCATCTTGGATTAAAATTCGTTGAATTATGGTTTCTGGTCTTTGCGTGCTCTGTATGGACACACGAGGGTTCAGAGGTCAAATGCGCCCCTGAGATGTCAGCAGAATGGCCCAAATTTTGGATATGTTATAGAGTAAAGTATAAGGTAAAAATATAGATAGGAAGAAAAATCAACGAAAATAGAAAAGAAATCAAAATGAAGGGACCATCTTGGATTAAAATTCGTTAAATCACGTTAAATTATGGTTTCTGGTCTAGATGCGCTCTGTAGGGACTCACGAGGGTTCAGAGGTGAAATTTTTTTTTAGATGTCAGCAGAATGGCCCAAATTTTGGATATGTTATAGAGTATAGTATAAGGTAAAAATATAGATAGGAAGGAAAATCAACGGAAGTACAAAGGAAATCAAAATGAAGGGACCATCTTGGATTAAAATTCGTTGAATTATGGTTTCTGGTCTTTGCGTGCTCTGTATGGACACACGAGGGTTCAGAGGTCAAATGCGCCCCTTAGATGTCAGCAGAATGGCCCAAATTTTGGATATGTTATAGAGTAAAGTATAAGGTAAAAATATAGATAGGAAGAAAAATCAACGAAAATAGAAAAGAAATCAAAATGAAGGGACCATCTTGGATTAAAATTCGTTAAATCACGTTAAATTATGGTTTCTGGTCTAGATGCGCTCTGTAGGGACTCACGAGGGTTCAGAGGTGAAATCCGCCCCTTAGATGTCAGCAGAATGGCCCAAATTTTGGATATGTTATAGAGTATAGTATAAGGTAAAAATATAGATAGGAAGGAAAATCAACGGAAGTACAAAGGAAATCAAAATGAAGGGACCATCTTGGATTAAAATTCGTTGAATTATGGTTTCTGGTCTTTGCGTGCTCTGTATGGACACACGAGGGTTCAGAGGTCAAATGCGCCCCATAGATGTCAGCAGAATGGCCCAAATTTTGGATATGTTATAGAGTAAAGTATAAGGTAAAAATATAGATAGGAAGAAAAATCAACGAAAATAGAAAAGAAATCAAAATGAAGGGACCATCTTGGATTAAAATTCGTTAAATCACGTTAAATTATGGTTTCTGGTCTAGATGCGCTCTGTAGGGACTCACGAGGGTTCAGAGGTGAAATCCGCCCCTTAGATGTCAGCAGAATGGCCCAAATTTTGGATATGTTATAGAGTATAGTATAAGGTAAAAATATAGATAGGAAGGAAAATCAACGGAAGTACAAAGGAAATCAAAATGAAGGGACCATCTTGGATTAAAATTCGTTGAATTATGGTTTCTGGTCTTTGCGTGCTCTGTATGGACACACGAGGGTTCAGAGGTCAAATGCGCCCCTTAGATGTCAGCAGAATGGCCCAAATTTTGGATATGTTATAGAGTAAAGTATAAGGTAAAAATATAGATAGGAAGAAAAATCAACGAAAATAGAAAAGAAATCAAAATGAAGGGACCATCTTGGATTAAAATTCGTTAAATCACGTTAAATTATGGTTTCTGGTCTAGATGCGCTCTGTAGGGACTCACGAGGGTTCAGAGGTGAAATCCGCCCTTAGATGTCAGCAGAATGGCCCAAATTTTGGATATGTTATAGAGTATAGTATAAGGTAAAAATATAGATAGGAAGGAAAATCAACGGAAGTACAAAGGAAATCAAAATGAAGGGACCATCTTGGATTAAAATTCGTTGAATTATGGTTTCTGGTCTTTGCGTGCTCTGTATGGACACACGAGGGTTCAGAGGTCAAATGCGCCCCTTAGATGTCAGCAGAATGGCCCAAATTTTGGATATGTTATAGAGTAAAGTATAAGGTAAAAATATAGATAGGAAGAAAAATCAACGAAAATAGAAAAGAAATCAAAATGAAGGGACCATCTTGGATTAAAATTCGTTAAATCACGTTAAATTATGGTTTCTGGTCTAGATGCGCTCTGTAGGGACTCACGAGGGTTCAGAGGTGAAATCCGCCCTTAGATGTCAGCAGAATGGCCCAAATTTTGGATATGTTATAGAGTATAGTATAAGGTAAAAATATAGATAGGAAGGAAAATCAACGGAAGTACAAAGGAAATCAAAATGAAGGGACCATCTTGGATTAAAATTCGTTGAATTATGGTTTCTGGTCTTTGCGTGCTCTGTATGGACACACGAGGGTTCAGAGGTCAAATGCGCCCCTTAGATGTCAGCAGAATGGCCCAAATTTTGGATATGTTATAGAGTAAAGTATAAGGTAAAAATATAGATAGGAAGAAAAATCAACGAAAATAGAAAAGAAATCAAAATGAAGGGACCATCTTGGATTAAAATTCGTTAAATCACGTTAAATTATGGTTTCTGGTCTAGATGCGCTCTGTAGGGACTCACGAGGGTTCAGAGGTGAAATCCGCCCCTTAGATGTCAGCAGAATGGCCCAAATTTTGGATATGTTATAGAGTATAGTATAAGGTAAAAATATAGATAGGAAGGAAAATCAACGGAAGTACAAAGGAAATCAAAATGAAGGGACCATCTTGGATTAAAATTCGTTGAATTATGGTTTCTGGTCTTTGCGTGCTCTGTATGGACACACGAGGGTTCAGAGGTCAAATGCGCCCCTTAGATGTCAGCAGAATGGCCCAAATTTTGGATATGTTATAGAGTAAAGTATAAGGTAAAAATATAGATAGGAAGAAAAATCAACGAAAATAGAAAAGAAATCAAAATGAAGGGACCATCTTGGATTAAAATTCGTTAAATCACGTTAAATTATGGTTTCTGGTCTAGATGCGCTCTGTAGGGACTCACGAGGGTTCAGAGGTGAAATCCGCCCCTTAGATGTCAGCAGAATGGCCCAAATTTTGGATATGTTATAGAGTATAGTATAAGGTAAAAATATAGATAGGAAGGAAAATCAACGGAAGTACAAAGGAAATCAAAATGAAGGGACCATCTTGGATTAAAATTCGTTGAATTATGGTTTCTGGTCTTTGCGTGCTCTGTATGGACACACGAGGGTTCAGAGGTCAAATGCGCCCCTTAGATGTCAGCAGAATGGCCCAAATTTTGGATATGTTATAGAGTAAAGTATAAGGTAAAAATATAGATAGGAAGAAAAATCAACGAAAATAGAAAAGAAATCAAAATGAAGGGACCATCTTGGATTAAAATTCGTTAAATCACGTTAAATTATGGTTTCTGGTCTAGATGCGCTCTGTAGGGACTCACGAGGGTTCAGAGGTGAAATCCGTCCCTACAGAGCGTTAAATTATGGTTTCTGGTCTAGATGCGCTCTGTAGGGACTCACGAGGGTGTGAAATCCGCCCTTAGATGTCAGCAGAATGGCCCAAATTTTGGATATGTTATAGAGTATAGTATAAGGTAAAAATATAGATAGGAAGGAAAATCAACGGAAGTACAAAGGAAATCAAAATGAAGGGACCATCTTGGATTAAAATTCGTTGAATTATGGTTTCTGGTCTTTGCGTGCTCTGTATGGACACACGAGGGTTCAGAGGTCAAATGCGCCCTTAGATGTCAGCAGAATGGCCCAAATTTTGGATATGTTATAGAGTAAAGTATAAGGTAAAAATATAGATAGGAAGAAAAATCAACGAAAATAGAAAAGAAATCAAAATGAAGGGACCATCTTGGATTAAAATTCGTTAAATCACGTTAAATTATGGTTTCTGGTCTAGATGCGCTCTGTAGGGACTCACGAGGGTTCAGAGGTGAAATCCGCCCTTAGATGTCAGCAGAATGGCCCAAATTTTGGATATGTTATAGAGTATAGTATAAGGTAAAAATATAGATAGGAAGGAAAATCAACGGAAGTACAAAGGAAATCAAAATGAAGGGACCATCTTGGATTAAAATTCGTTGAATTATGGTTTCTGGTCTTTGCGTGCTCTGTATGGACACACGAGGGTTCAGAGGTCAAATGCGGCCCTTAGATGTCAGCAGAATGGCCCAAATTTTGGATATGTTATAGAGTAAAGTATAAGGTAAAAATATAGATAGGAAGAAAAATCAACGAAAATAGAAAAGAAATCAAAATGAAGGGACCATCTTGGATTAAAATTCGTTAAATCACGTTAAATTATGGTTTCTGGTCTAGATGCGCTCTGTAGGGACTCACGAGGGTTCAGAGGTCACATGCGCCCCTTAGATGTCAGCAGAATGGCCCAAATTTTGGATATGTTATAGAGTATAGTATAAGGTAAAAATATAGATAGGAAGGAAAATCAACGGAAGTACAAAGGAAATCAAAATGAAGGGACCATCTTGGATTAAAATTCGTTGAATTATGGTTTCTGGTCTTTGCGTGCTCTGTATGGACACACGAGGGTTCAGAGGTCAAATGCGCCCCTTAGATGTCAGCAGAATGGCCCAAATTTTGGATATGTTATAGAGTAAAGTATAAGGTAAAAATATAGATAGGAAGAAAAATCAACGAAAATAGAAAAGAAATCAAAATGAAGGGACCATCTTGGATTAAAATTCGTTAAATCACGTTAAATTATGGTTTCTGGTCTAGATGCGCTCTGTAGGGACTCACGAGGGTTCAGAGGTGAAATGCCCCTTAGATGTCAGCAGAATGGCCCAAATTTTGGATATGTTATAGAGTATAGTATAAGGTAAAAATATAGATAGGAAGGAAAATCAACGGAAGTAGCAAAGAAATCAAATTTGGGGTATGTGATATAGAGTATAGTATAAGGTAAAAATATAGATAGGAAGGAAAATCAACGGAAGTACAAAGGAAATCAAAATGAAGGGACCATCTTGGATTAAAATTCGTTGAATTATGGTTTCTGGTCTTTGCGTGCTCTGTATGGACACACGAGGGTTCAGAGGTCAAATGCGCCCCTTAGATGTCAGCAGAATGGCCCAAATTTTGGATATGTTATAGAGTAAAGTATAAGGTAAAAATATAGATAGGAAGAAAAATCAACGAAAATAGAAAAGAAATCAAAATGAAGGGACCATCTTGGATTAAAATTCGTTAAATCACGTTAAATTATGGTTTCTGGTCTAGATGCGCTCTGTAGGGACTCACGAGGGTTCAGAGGTGAAATCCGCCCCTTAGATGTCAGCAGAATGGCCCAAATTTTGGATATGTTATAGAGTATAGTATAAGGTAAAAATATAGATAGGAAGGAAAATCAACGGAAGTACAAAGGAAATCAAAATGAGGGACCATCTTGGATTAAAATTCGTTGAATTATGGTTTCTGGTCTTTGCGTGCTCTGTATGGACACACGAGGGTTCAGAGGTCAAATGCGCCCCTTAGATGTCAGCAGAATGGCCCAAATTTTGGATATGTTATAGAGTAAAGTATAAGGTAAAAATATAGATAGGAAGAAAAATCAACGAAAATAGAAAAGAAATCAAAATGAAGGGACCATCTTGGATTAAAATTCGTTAAATCACGTTAAATTATGGTTTCTGGTCTAGATGCGCTCTGTAGGGACTCACGAGGGTTCAGAGGTGAAATCCGCCCTTAGATGTCAGCAGAATGGCCCAAATTTTGGATATGTTATAGAGTATAGTATAAGGTAAAAATATAGATAGGAAGGAAAATCAACGGAAGTACAAAGGAAATCAAAATGAAGGGACCATCTTGGATTAAAATTCGTTGAATTATGGTTTCTGGTCTTTGCGTGCTCTGTATGGACACACGAGGGTTCAGAGGTCAAATGCGCCCCTTAGATGTCAGCAGAATGGCCCAAATTTTGGATATGTTATAGAGTAAAGTATAAGGTAAAAATATAGATAGGAAGAAAAATCAACGAAAATAGAAAAGAAATCAAAATGAAGGGACCATCTTGGATTAAAATTCGTTAAATCACGTTAAATTATGGTTTCTGGTCTAGATGCGCTCTGTAGGGACTCACGAGGGTTCAGAGGTGAAATCCGCCCCTTAGATGTCAGCAGAATGGCCCAAATTTTGGATATGTTATAGAGTATAGTATAAGGTAAAAATATAGATAGGAAGGAAAATCAACGGAAGTACAAAGGAAATCAAAATGAAGGGACCATCTTGGATTAAAATTCGTTGAATTATGGTTTCTGGTCTTTGCGTGCTCTGTATGGACACACGAGGGTTCAGAGGTCAAATGCGCCCCTTAGATGTCAGCAGAATGGCCCAAATTTTGGATATGTTATAGAGTAAAGTATAAGGTAAAAATATAGATAGGAAGAAAAATCAACGAAAATAGAAAAGAAATCAAAATGAAGGGACCATCTTGGATTAAAATTCGTTAAATCACGTTAAATTATGGTTTCTGGTCTAGATGCGCTCTGTAGGGACTCACGAGGGTTCAGAGGTGAAATCCGAAAGCTAGATGTCAGCAGAATGGCCCAAATTTTGGATATGTTATAGAGTATAGTATAAGGTAAAAATATAGATAGGAAGGAAAATCAACGGAAGTACAAAGGAAATCAAAATGAAGGGACCATCTTGGATTAAAATTCGTTGAATTATGGTTTCTGGTCTTTGCGTGCTCTGTATGGACACACGAGGGTTCAGAGGTCAAATGCGCCCCGTAGATGTCAGCAGAATGGCCCAAATTTTGGATATGTTATAGAGTAAAGTATAAGGTAAAAATATAGATAGGAAGAAAAATCAACGAAAATAGAAAAGAAATCAAAATGAAGGGACCATCTTGGATTAAAATTCGTTAAATCACGTTAAATTATGGTTTCTGGTCTAGATGCGCTCTGTAGGGACTCACGAGGGTTCAGAGGTGAAATCCGCCCCTTAGATGTCAGCAGAATGGCCCAAATTTTGGATATGTTATAGAGTATAGTATAAGGTAAAAATATAGATAGGAAGGAAAATCAACGGAAGTACAAAGGAAATCAAAATGAAGGGACCATCTTGGATTAAAATTCGTTGAATTATGGTTTCTGGTCTTTGCGTGCTCTGTATGGACACACGAGGGTTCAGAGGTCAAATGCGCCCCTTAGATGTCAGCAGAATGGCCCAAATTTTGGATATGTTATAGAGTAAAGTATAAGGTAAAAATATAGATAGGAAGAAAAATCAACGAAAATAGAAAAGAAATCAAAATGAAGGGACCATCTTGGATTAAAATTCGTTAAATCACGTTAAATTATGGTTTCTGGTCTAGATGCGCTCTGTAGGGACTCACGAGGGTTCAGAGGTGAAATCCGCCCTTAGATGTCAGCAGAATGGCCCAAATTTTGGATATGTTATAGAGTATAGTATAAGGTAAAAATATAGATAGGAAGGAAAATCAACGGAAGTACAAAGGAAATCAAAATGAAGGGACCATCTTGGATTAAAATTCGTTGAATTATGGTTTCTGGTCTTTGCGTGCTCTGTATGGACACACGAGGGTTCAGAGGTCAAATGCGCCCCTTAGATGTCAGCAGAATGGCCCAAATTTTGGATATGTTATAGAGTAAAGTATAAGGTAAAAATATAGATAGGAAGAAAAATCAACGAAAATAGAAAAGAAATCAAAATGAAGGGACCATCTTGGATTAAAATTCGTTAAATCACGTTAAATTATGGTTTCTGGTCTAGATGCGCTCTGTAGGGACTCACGAGGGTTCAGAGGTGAAATCCGCCCCTGAGATGTCAGCAGAATGGCCCAAATTTTGGATATGTTATAGAGTATAGTATAAGGTAAAAATATAGATAGGAAGGAAAATCAACGGAAGTACAAAGGAAATCAAAATGAAGGGACCATCTTGGATTAAAATTCGTTGAATTATGGTTTCTGGTCTTTGCGTGCTCTGTATGGACACACGAGGGTTCAGAGGTCAAATGCGCCCCTTAGATGTCAGCAGAATGGCCCAAATTTTGGATATGTTATAGAGTAAAGTATAAGGTAAAAATATAGATAGGAAGAAAAATCAACGAAAATAGAAAAGAAATCAAAATGAAGGGACCATCTTGGATTAAAATTCGTTAAATCACGTTAAATTATGGTTTCTGGTCTAGATGCGCTCTGTAGGGACTCACGAGGGTTCAGAGGTGAAATCCGCCCTTAGATGTCAGCAGAATGGCCCAAATTTTGGATATGTTATAGAGTATAGTATAAGGTAAAAATATAGATAGGAAGGAAAATCAACGGAAGTACAAAGGAAATCAAAATGAAGGGACCATCTTGGATTAAAATTCGTTGAATTATGGTTTCTGGTCTTTGCGTGCTCTGTATGGACACACGAGGGTTCAGAGGTCAAATGCGCCCCTTAGATGTCAGCAGAATGGCCCAAATTTTGGATATGTTATAGAGTAAAGTATAAGGTAAAAATATAGATAGGAAGAAAAATCAACGAAAATAGAAAAGAAATCAAAATGAAGGGACCATCTTGGATTAAAATTCGTTAAATCACGTTAAATTATGGTTTCTGGTCTAGATGCGCTCTGTAGGGACTCACGAGGGTTCAGAGGTGAAATCCGCCCCTTAGATGTCAGCAGAATGGCCCAAATTTTGGATATGTTATAGAGTATAGTATAAGGTAAAAATATAGATAGGAAGGAAAATCAACGGAAGTACAAAGGAAATCAAAATGAAGGGACCATCTTGGATTAAAATTCGTTGAATTATGGTTTCTGGTCTTTGCGTGCTCTGTATGGACACACGAGGGTTCAGAGGTCAAATGCGCCCTTAGATGTCAGCAGAATGGCCCAAATTTTGGATATGTTATAGAGTAAAGTATAAGGTAAAAATATAGATAGGAAGAAAAATCAACGAAAATAGAAAAGAAATCAAAATGAAGGGACCATCTTGGATTAAAATTCGTTAAATCACGTTAAATTATGGTTTCTGGTCTAGATGCGCTCTGTAGGGACTCACGAGGGTTCAGAGGTGAAATCCGAGAGTACAGCAGGGTGGCCGCAGTATCGGTATATGTTATAGAGTATAGTATAAGGTAAAAATATAGATAGGAAGGAAAATCAACGGAAGTACAAAGGAAATCAAAATGAAGGGACCATCTTGGATTAAAATTCGTTGAATTATGGTTTCTGGTCTTTGCGTGCTCTGTATGGACACACGAGGGTTCAGAGGTCAAATGCGCCCCTTAGATGTCAGCAGAATGGCCCAAATTTTGGATATGTTATAGAGTAAAGTATAAGGTAAAAATATAGATAGGTAAAAATGAAAAAGTAAAGGTAAAAATATAGAAGGAAGAAAATCAACGAAAATGAAAAGAAATCAAAATGAAGGGACCATCTTGGATTAAAATTCGTTAAATCACGTTAAATTATGGTTTCTGGTCTAGATGCGCTCTGTAGGGACTCACGAGGGTTCAGAGGTGAAATCCGCCCCTTAGATGTCAGCAGAATGGCCCAAATTTTGGATATGTTATAGAGTATAGTATAAGGTAAAAATATAGATAGGAAGGAAAATCAACGGAAGTACAAAGGAAATCAAAATGAAGGGACCATCTTGGATTAAAATTCGTTGAATTATGGTTTCTGGTCTTTGCGTGCTCTGTATGGACACACGAGGGTTCAGAGGTCAAATGCGCCCCTTAGATGTCAGCAGAATGGCCCAAATTTTGGATATGTTATAGAGTAAAGTATAAGGTAAAAATATAGATAGGAAGAAAAATCAACGAAAATAGAAAAGAAATCAAAATGAAGGGACCATCTTGGATTAAAATTCGTTAAATCACGTTAAATTATGGTTTCTGGTCTAGATGCGCTCTGTAGGGACTCACGAGGGTTCAGAGGTGAAATCCGCCCTTAGATGTCAGCAGAATGGCCCAAATTTTGGATATGTTATAGAGTATAGTATAAGGTAAAAATATAGATAGGAAGGAAAATCAACGGAAGTACAAAGGAAATCAAAATGAAGGGACCATCTTGGATTAAAATTCGTTGAATTATGGTTTCTGGTCTTTGCGTGCTCTGTATGGACACACGAGGGTTCAGAGGTCAAATGCGCCCTTAGATGTCAGCAGAATGGCCCAAATTTTGGATATGTTATAGAGTAAAGTATAAGGTAAAAATATAGATAGGAAGAAAAATCAACGAAAATAGAAAAGAAATCAAAATGAAGGGACCATCTTGGATTAAAATTCGTTAAATCACGTTAAATTATGGTTTCTGGTCTAGATGCGCTCTGTAGGGACTCACGAGGGTTCAGAGGTGAAATCCGCCCTTAGATGTCAGCAGAATGGCCCCAAATTTTGGATATGTTATAGAGTATAGTATAAGGTAAAAATATAGATAGGAAGGAAAATCAACGGAAGTACAAAGGAAATCAAAATGAAGGGACCATCTTGGATTAAAATTCGTTGAATTATGGTTTCTGGTCTTTGCGTGCTCTGTATGGACACACGAGGGTTCAGAGGTCAAATGCGCCCCTTAGATGTCAGCAGAATGGCCCAAATTTTGGATATGTTATAGAGTAAAGTATAAGGTAAAAATATAGATAGGAAGAAAAATCAACGAAAATAGAAAAGAAATCAAAATGAAGGGACCATCTTGGATTAAAATTCGTTAAATCACGTTAAATTATGGTTTCTGGTCTAGATGCGCTCTGTAGGGACTCACGAGGGTTCAGAGGTGAAATCCGCCCTTAGATGTCAGCAGAATGGCCCAAATTTTGGATATGTTATAGAGTATAGTATAAGGTAAAAATATAGATAGGAAGGAAAATCAACGGAAGTACAAAGGAAATCAAAATGAAGGGACCATCTTGGATTAAAATTCGTTGAATTATGGTTTCTGGTCTTTGCGTGCTCTGTATGGACACACGAGGGTTCAGAGGTCAAATGCGCCCCCTTAGATGTCAGCAGAATGGCCCAAATTTTGGATATGTTATAGAGTAAAGTATAAGGTAAAAATATAGATAGGAAGAAAAATCAACGAAAATAGAAAAGAAATCAAAATGAAGGGACCATCTTGGATTAAAATTCGTTAAATCACGTTAAATTATGGTTTCTGGTCTAGATGCGCTCTGTAAGGGACTCACGAGGGTTCAGAGGTGAAATCCGCCCCTTAGATGTCAGCAGAATGGCCCAAATTTTGGATATGTTATAGAGTATAGTATAAGGTAAAAATATAGATAGGAAGGAAAATCAACGGAAGTACAAAGGAAATCAAAATGAAGGGACCATCTTGGATTAAAATTCGTTGAATTATGTTTTCTGGTCTTTGCGTGCTCTGTATGGACACACGAGGGTTCAGAGGTCAAATGCGCCCCTTAGAGGTCAGTAGGATCGCCCACATTTCGGGTATGTTATAGAGTAAAGTATAAGGTAAAAATATAGATAGGAAGAAAAATCAACGAAAATAGAAAAGAAATCAAAATGAAGGGACCATCTTGGATTAAAATTCGTTAAATCACGTTAAATTATGGTTTCTGGTCTAGATGCGCTCTGTATGGACTCACGAGGGTTCAGAGGTGAAATCCGCCCCTTAGATGTCAGCAGAATGGCCCAAATTTTGGATATGTTATAGAGTATAGTATAAGGTAAAAATATAGATAGGAAGGAAAATCAACGGAAGTACAAAGGAAATCAAAATGAAGGGACCATCTTGGATTAAAATTCGTTGAATTATGGTTTCTGGTCTTTGCGTGCTCTGTATGGACACACGAGGGTTCAGAGGTCAAATGCGCCCCTTAGATGTCAGCAGAATGGCCCAAATTTTGGATATGTTATAGAGTAAAGTATAAGGTAAAAATATAGATAGGAAGAAAAATCAACGAAAATAGAAAAGAAATCAAAATGAAGGGACCATCTTGGATTAAAATTCGTTAAATCACGTTAAATTATGGTTTCTGGTCTAGATGCGCTCTGTAAAGGGACTCACGAGGGTTCAGAGGTGAAATCCGCCCTTAGATGTCAGCAGAATGGCCCAAATTTTGGATATGTTATAGAGTATAGTATAAGGTAAAAATATAGATAGGAAGGAAAATCAACGGAAGTACAAAGGAAATCAAAATGAAGGGACCATCTTGGATTAAAATTCGTTGAATTATGGTTTCTGGTCTTTGCGTGCTCTGTATGGACACACGAGGGTTCAGAGGTCAAATGCGCCCCTTAGATGTCAGCAGAATGGCCCAAATATTGGATATGTTATAGAGTAAAGTATAAGGTAAAAATATAGATAGGAAGAAAAATCAACGAAAATAGAAAAGAAATCAAAGAGAAAATCGAAAATTGGAAATCAAAATGAAGGACCATCTTGGATTAAAATTCGTTAAATCACGTTAAATTATGGTTTCTGGTCTAGATGCGCTCTGTAAAGGGACTCACGAGGGTTCAGAGGTGAAATCCGCCCCTTAGATGTCAGCAGGATGGCCCAAATTTTGGATATGTTATAGAGTATAGTATAAGGTAAAAATATAGATAGGAAGGAAAATCAACGGAAGTACAAAGGAAATCAAAATGAAGGGACCATCTTGGATTAAAATTCGTTGAATTATGGTTTCTGGTCTTTGCGTGCTCTGTATGGACACACGAGGGTTCAGAGGTCAAATGCGCCCCTTAGATGTCAGCAGAATGGCCCAAATTTTGGATATGTTATAGAGTAAAGTATAAGGTAAAAATATAGATAGGAAGAAAAATCAACGAAAATAGAAAAGAAATCAAAATGAAGGGACCATCTTGGATTAAAATTCGTTAAATCACGTTAAATTATGGTTTCTGGTCTAGATGCGCTCTGTAAGGGACTCACGAGGGTTCAGAGGTGAAATCCGCCCTTAGATGTCAGCAGAATGGCCCCAAATTTTGGATATGTTATAGAGTATAGTATAAGGTAAAAATATAGATAGGAAGGAAAATCAACGGAAGTACAAAGGAAATCAAAATGAAGGGACCATCTTGGATTAAAATTCGTTGAATTATGGTTTCTGGTCTTTGCGTGCTCTGTATGGACACACGAGGGTTCAGAGGTCAAATGCGCCCCTTAGATGTCAGCAGAATGGCCCCAAATTTTGGATATGTTATAGAGTAAAGTATAAGGTAAAAATATAGATAGGAAGAAAAATCAACGAAAATAGAAAAGAAATCAAAATGAAGGGACCATCTTGGATTAAAATTCGTTAAATCACGTTAAATTATGGTTTCTGGTCTAGATGCGCTCTGTAGGGACTCACGAGGGTTCAGAGGTGAAATCCGCCCTTAGATGTCAGCAGAATGGCCCCAAATTTTGGATATGTTATAGAGTATAGTATAAGGTAAAAATATAGATAGGAAGGAAAATCAACGGAAGTACAAAGGAAATCAAAATGAAGGGACCATCTTGGATTAAAATTCGTTGAATTATGGTTTCTGGTCTTTGCGTGCTCTGTATGGACACACGAGGGTTCAGAGGTCAAATGCGCCCCTTAGATGTCAGCAGGATGGCCCAAATTTTTGATTTGTTATAGAGTAAAGTATAAGGTAAAAATATAGATAGGAAGAAAAATCAACGAAAATAGAAAAGAAATCAAAATGAAGGGACCATCTTGGATTAAAATTCGTTAAATCACGTTAAATTATGGTTTCTGGTCTAGATGCGCTCTGTAAAGGGACTCACGAGGGTTCAGAGGTGAAATCCGCCCTTAGATGTCAGCAGAATGGCCCAAATTTTGGATATGTTATAGAGTATAGTATAAGGTAAAAATATAGATAGGAAGGAAAATCAACGGAAGTACAAAGGAAATCAAAATGAAGGGACCATCTTGGATTAAAATTCGTTGAATTATGGTTTCTGGTCTTTGCGTGCTCTGTATGGACACACGAGGGTTCAGAGGTCAAATGCGCCCCTTAGATGTCAGCAGAATGGCCACAAATTTTGGATATGTTATAGAGTAAAGTATAAGGTAAAAATATAGATAGGAAGAAAAATCAACGAAAATAGAAAAGAAATCAAAATGAAGGGACCATCTTGGATTAAAATTCGTTAAATCACGTTAAATTATGGTTTCTGGTCTAGATGCGCTCTGTAAGGGACTCACGAGGGTTCAGAGGTGAAATCCGCCCTTAGATGTCAGCAGAATGGCCCCAAATTTTGGATATGTTATAGAGTATAGTATAAGGTAAAAATATAGATAGGAAGGAAAATCAACGGAAGTACAAAGGAAATCAAAATGAAGGGACCATCTTGGATTAAAATTCGTTGAATTATGGTTTCTGGTCTTTGCGTGCTCTGTATGGACACACGAGGGTTCAGAGGTCAAATGCGCCCCTTAGATGTCAGCAGAATGGCCCAAATTTTGGATATGTTATAGAGTAAAGTATAAGGTAAAAATATAGATAGGAAGAAAAATCAACGAAAATAGAAAAGAAATCAAAATGAAGGACCATCTTGGATTAAAATTCGTTAAATCACGTTAAATTATGGTTTCTGGTCTAGATGCGCTCTGTAGGGACTCACGAGGGTTCAGAGGTGAAATCCGCCCCTTAGAAGTCAGCAGAATGGCCCAAATTTTTGGATATGTTATAGAGTATAGTATAAGGTAAAAATATAGATAGGAAGGAAAATCAACGGAAGTACAAAGGAAATCAAAATGAAGGGACCATCTTGGATTAAAATTCGTTGAATTATGGTTTCTGGTCTTTGCGTGCTCTGTATGGACACACGAGGGTTCAGAGGTCAAATGCGCCCTTAGATGTCAGCAGAATGGCCCCAAATTTTGGATATGTTATAGAGTAAAGTATAAGGTAAAAATATAGATAGGAAGAAAAATCAACGAAAATAGAAAAGAAATCAAAATGAAGGGACCATCTTGGATTAAAATTCGTTAAATCACGTTAAATTATGGTTTCTGGTCTAGATGCGCTCTGTAGGGACTCACGAGGGTTCAGAGGTGAAATCCGCCCCTTAGATGTCAGCAGAATGGCCCAAATTTTGGATATGTTATAGAGTATAGTATAAGGTAAAAATATAGATAGGAAGGAAAATCAACGGAAGTACAAAGGAAATCAAAATGAAGGGACCATCTTGGATTAAAATTCGTTGAATTATGGTTTCTGGTCTTTGCGTGCTCTGTATGGACACACGAGGGTTCAGAGGTCAAATGCGCCCTTAGATGTCAGCAGAATGGCCCCAAATTTTGGATATGTTATAGAGTAAAGTATAAGGTAAAAATATAGATAGGAAGAAAAATCAACGAAAATAGAAAAGAAATCAAAATGAAGGGACCATCTTGGATTAAAATTCGTTAAATCACGTTAAATTATGGTTTCTGGTCTAGATGCGCTCTGTAAGGGACTCACGAGGGTTCAGAGGTGAAATCCGCCCTTAGATGTCAGCAGAATGGCCCCAAATTTTGGATATGTTATAGAGTATAGTATAAGGTAAAAATATAGATAGGAAGGAAAATCAACGGAAGTACAAAGGAAATCAAAATGAAGGGACCATCTTGGATTAAAATTCGTTGAATTATGGTTTCTGGTCTTTGCGTGCTCTGTATGGACACACGAGGGTTCAGAGGTCAAATGCGCCCCTTAGATGTCAGCAGAATGGCACAAATTTTGGATATGTTATAGAGTAAAGTATAAGGTAAAAATATAGATAGGAAGAAAAATCAACGAAAATAGAAAAGAAATCAAAATGAAGGGACCATCTTGGATTAAAATTCGTTAAATCACGTTAAATTATGGTTTCTGGTCTAGATGCGCTCTGGAGGGACTCACGAGGGTTCAGAGGTGAAATCCGCCCTTAGATGTCAGCAGAATGGCCCCAAATTTTGGATATGTTATAGAGTATAGTATAAGGTAAAAATATAGATAGGAAGGAAAATCAACGGAAGTACAAAGGAAATCAAAATGAAGGGACCATCTTGGATTAAAATTCGTTGAATTATGGTTTCTGGTCTTTGCGTGCTCTGTATGGACACACGAGGGTTCAGAGGTCAAATGCGCCCCTTAGATGTCAGCAGAATGGCCCAAATTTTGGATATGTTATAGAGTAAAGTATAAGGTAAAAAGATAGATAGGAAGAAAAATCAACGAAAATAGAAAAGAAATCAAAATGAAGGGACCATCTTGGATTAAAATTCGTTAAATCACGTTAAATTATGGTTTCTGGTCTAGATGCGCTCTGTAAAGGGACTCACGAGGGTTCAGAGGTGAAATCCGCCCTTAGATGTCAGCAGAATGGCCCCAAATTTTGGATATGTTATAGAGTATAGTATAAGGTAAAAATATAGATAGGAAGGAAAATCAACGGAAGTACAAAGGAAATCAAAATGAAGGGACCATCTTGGATTAAAATTCGTTGAATTATGGTTTCTGGTCTTTGCGTGCTCTGTATGGACACACGAGGGTTCAGAGGTCAAATGCGCACCTTAGATGGCAGCAGAATGGCCCCAAATTTTGGATATGTTATAGAGTAAAGTATAAGGTAAAAATATAGATAGGAAGAAAAATCAACGAAAATAGAAAAGAAATCAAAATGAAGGGACCATCTTGGATTAAAATTCGTTAAATCACGTTAAATTATGGTTTCTGGTCTAGATGCGCTCTGTAGGGACTCACGAGGGTTCAGAGGTGAAATCCGCCCCTTAGATGTCAGCAGAATGGCCCAAATTTTGGATATGTTATAGAGTATAGTATAAGGTAAAAATATAGATAGGAAGGAAAATCAACGGAAGTACAAAGGAAATCAAAATGAAGGGACCATCTTGGATTAAAATTCGTTGAATTATGGTTTCTGGTCTTTGCGTGCTCTGTATGGACACACGAGGGTTCAGAGGTCAAATGCGCCCCTTAGATGTCAGCAGAATGGCCCCAAATTTTGGATATGTTATAGAGTAAAGTATAAGGTAAAAATATAGATAGGAAGAAAAATCAACGAAAATAGAAAAGAAATCAAAATGAAGGGACCATCTTGGATTAAAATTCGTTAAATCACGTTAAATTATGGTTTCTGGTCTAGATGCGCTCTGTAGGGACTCACGAGGGTTCAGAGGTGAAATCCCCCCATTAGATGTCAGCAGAATGGCCCAAATTTTGGATATGTTATAGAGTATAGTATAAGGTAAAAATATAGATAGGAAGGAAAATCAACGGAAGTACAAAGGAAATCAAAATGAAGGGACCATCTTGGATTAAAATTCGTTGAATTATGGTTTCTGGTCTTTGCGTGCTCTGTATGGACACACGAGGGTTCAGAGGTCAAATGCGCCCTTAGATGTCAGCAGAATGGCCCCAAATTTTGGATATGTTATAGAGTAAAGTATAAGGTAAAAATATAGATAGGAAGAAAAATCAACGAAAATAGAAAAGAAATCAAAATGAAGGGACCATCTTGGATTAAAATTCGTTAAATCACGTTAAATTATGGTTTCTGGTCTAGATGCGCTCTGTAAGGGACTCACGAGGGTTCAGAGGTGAAATCCGCCCTTAGATGTCAGCAGAATGGCCCCAAATTTTGGATATGTTATAGAGTATAGTATAAGGTAAAAATATAGATAGGAAGGAAAATCAACGGAAGTACAAAGGAAATCAAAATGAAGGGACCATCTTGGATTAAAATTCGTTGAATTATGGTTTCTGGTCTTTGCGTGCTCTGTATGGACACACGAGGGTTCAGAGGTCAAATGCGCCCCTTAGATGTCAGCAGAATGGCCCAAATTTTGGATATGTTATAGAGTAAAGTATAAGGTAAAAATATAGATAGGAAGAAAAATCAACGAAAATAGAAAAGAAATCAAAATGAAGGACCATCTTGGATTAAAATTCGTTAAATCACGTTAAATTATGGTTTCTGGTCTAGATGCGCTGTGTAGAGACTCACGAGGGATCAGAGGACATGTCCGCGCCTTAGATGTCAGCAGAATGGCCCAAATTTTGGATATGTTATAGAGTATAGTATAAGGTAAAAATATAGATAGGAAGGAAAATCAACGGAAGTACAAAGGAAATCAAAATGAAGGGACCATCTTGGATTAAAATTCGTTGAATTATGGTTTCTGGTCTTTGCGTGCTCTGTATGGACACGAGGGTTCAGAGGTCAAATGCGCCCCTTAGATGTCAGCAGAATGGCCCAAATTTTGGATATGTTATAGAGTAAAGTATAAGGTAAAAATATAGATAGGAAGAAAAATCAACGAAAATAGAAAAGAAATCAAAATGAAGGGACCATCTTGGATTAAAATTCGTTAAATCACGTTAAATTATGGTTTCTGGTCTAGATGCGCTCTGTAAAGGGACTCACGAGGGTTCAGAGGTGAAATCCGCCCTTAGATGTCAGCAGAATGGCCCAAATTTTGGATATGTTATAGAGTATAGTATAAGGTAAAAATATAGATAGGAAGGAAAATCAACGGAAGTACAAAGGAAATCAAAATGAAGGGACCATCTTGGATTAAAATTCGTTGAATTATGGTTTCTGGTCTTTGCGTGCTCTGTATGGACACACGAGGGTTCAGAGGTCAAATGCGCCCCTTAGATGTCAGCAGAATGGCCCAAATTTTGGATATGTTATAGAGTAAAGTATAAGGTAAAAATATAGATAGGAAGAAAAATCAACGAAAATAGAAAAGAAATCAAAATGAAGGGACCATCTTGGATTAAAATTCGTTAAATCACGTTAAATTATGGTTTCTGGTCTAGATGCGCTCTGTAGGGACTCACGAGGGTTCAGAGGTGAAATCCGCCCCTTAGATGTCAGCAGAATGGCCCAAATTTTGGATATGTTATAGAGTATAGTATAAGGTAAAAATATAGATAGGAAGGAAAATCAACGGAAGTACAAAGGAAATCAAAATGAAGGGACCATCTTGGATTAAAATTCGTTGAATTATGGTTTCTGGTCTTTGCGTGCTCTGTATGGACACACGAGGGTTCAGAGGTCAAATGCGCCCCTTAGATGTCAGCAGAATGGCCCAAAGTTTGGATATGTTATAGAGTAAAGTATAAGGTAAAAATATAGATAGGAAGAAAAATCAACGAAAATAGAAAAGAAATCAAAATGAAGGGACCATCTTGGATTAAAATTCGTTAAATCACGTTAAATTATGGTTTCTGGTCTAGATGCGCTCTGTAAGGGACTCACGAGGGTTCAGAGGTGAAATCCGCCCTTAGATGTCAGCAGAATGGCCCAAATTTTGGATATGTTATAGAGTATAGTATAAGGTAAAAATATAGATAGGAAGGAAAATCAACGGAAGTACAAAGGAAATCAAAATGAAGGGACCATCTTGGATTAAAATTCGTTGAATTATGGTTTCTGGTCTTTGCGTGCTCTGTATGGACACACGAGGGTTCAGAGGTCAAATTTTCTTCCTATCTATATTTTTACCTTATAGAGTAAAGTATAAGGTAAAAATATAGATAGGAAGAAAAATCAACGAAAATAGAAAAGAAATCAAAATGAAGGGACCATCTTGGATTAAAATTCGTTAAATCACGTTAAATTATGGTTTCTGGTCTAGATGCGCTCTGTAGGGACTCACGAGGGTTCAGAGGTGATCCGCCCCTTAGATGTCAGCAGAATGGCCCAAATTTTGGATGTTATGTTATAGAGTAAAGTATAAGGTAAAAATATAGATAGGAAGAAAAATCAACGAAAAAGTAAAAGAAATCAAAATGAAGGACCATCTTGGATTAAAATTCGTTAAATCACGTTAAATTATGGTTTCTGGTCTAGATGCGCTCTGTAGGGACTCACGAGGGTTCAGAGGTGAAATCCGCCCTTAGATGTCAGCAGAATGGCCCAAATTTTGGATATGTTATAGAGTATAGTATAAGGTAAAAATATAGATAGGAAGGAAAATCAACGGAAGTACAAAGGAAATCAAAATGAAGGGACCATCTTGGATTAAAATTCGTTGAATTATGGTTTCTGGTCTTTGCGTGCTCTGTATGGACACACGAGGGTTCAGAGGTCAAATGCCCCTTAGATGTCAGCAGAATGGCCCAAATTTTGGATATGTTATAGAGTAAAGTATAAGGTAAAAATATAGATAGGAAGAAAAATCAACGAAAATAGAAAAGAAATCAAAATGAAGGGACCATCTTGGATTAAAATTCGTTAAATCACGTTAAATTATGGTTTCTGGTCTAGATGCGCTCTGTAAGGGACTCACGAGGGTTCAGAGGTGAAATCCGCCCTTAGATGTCAGCAGAATGGCCCCAAATTTTGGATATGTTATAGAGTATAGTATAAGGTAAAAATATAGATAGGAAGGAAAATCAACGGAAGTACAAAGGAAATCAAAATGAAGGGACCATCTTGGATTAAAATTCGTTGAATTATGGTTTCTGGTCTTTGCGTGCTCTGTATGGACACACGAGGGTTCAGAGGTCAAATGCGCCCTTAGATGTCAGCAGAATGGCCCCAAATTTTGGATATGTTATAGAGTAAAGTATAAGGTAAAAATATAGATAGGAAGAAAAATCAACGAAAATAGAAAAGAAATCAAAATGAAGGGACCATCTTGGATTAAAATTCGTTAAATCACGTTAAATTATGGTTTCTGGTCTAGATGCGCTCTGTAGGGACTCACGAGGGTTCAGAGGTGAAATCCGCCCCTTAGATGTCAGCAGAATGGCCCAAATTTTGGATATGTTATAGAGTATAGTATAAGGTAAAAATATAGATAGGAAGGAAAATCAACGGAAGTACAAAGGAAATCAAAATGAAGGGACCATCTTGGATTAAAATTCGTTGAATTATGGTTTCTGGTCTTTGCGTGCTCTGTATGGACACACGAGGGTTCAGAGGTCAAATGCGACCCTTAGATGTCAGCAGAATGGCCCAAATTTTGGATATGTTATAGAGTAAAGTATAAGGTAAAAATATAGATAGGAAGAAAAATCAACGAAAATAGAAAAGAAATCAAAATGAAGGGACCATCTTGGATTAAAATTCGTTAAATCACGTTAAATTATGGTTTCTGGTCTAGATGCGCTCTGTAGGGACTCACGAGGGTTCAGAGGTGAAATCCCCCTTAGATGTCAGCAGAATGGCCCAAATTTTGGATATGTTATAGAGTATAGTATAAGGTAAAAATATAGATAGGAAGGAAAATCAACGGAAGTACAAAGGAAATCAAAATGAAGGGACCATCTTGGATTAAAATTCGTTGAATTATGGTTTCTGGTCTTTGCGTGCTCTGTATGGACACACGAGGGTTCAGAGGTCAAATGCGCCCCTTAGATGTCAGCAGAATGGCCCAAATTTTGGATATGTTATAGAGTAAAGTATAAGGTAAAAATATAGATAGGAAGAAAAATCAACGAAAATAGAAAAGAAATCAAAATGAAGGGACCATCTTGGATTAAAATTCGTTAAATCACGTTAAATTATGGTTTCTGGTCTAGATGCGCTCTGTAGGGACTCACGAGGGTTCAGAGGTGAAATCCGCCCCTTAGATGTCAGCAGAATGGCCCAAATTTTGGATATGTTATAGAGTATAGTATAAGGTAAAAATATAGATAGGAAGGAAAATCAACGGAAGTACAAAGGAAATCAAAATGAAGGGACCATCTTGGATTAAAATTCGTTGAATTATGGTTTCTGGTCTTTGCGTGCTCTGTATGGACACACGAGGGTTCAGAGGTCAAATGCGCCCCTTAGATGTCAGCAGAATGGCCCCAAATTTTGGATATGTTATAGAGTAAAGTATAAGGTAAAAATATAGATAGGAAGAAAAATCAACGAAAATAGAAAAGAAATCAAAATGAAGGGACCATCTTGGATTAAAATTCGTTAAATCACGTTAAATTATGGTTTCTGGTCTAGATGCGCTCTGTAAAGGGACTCACGAGGGTTCAGAGGTGAAATCCGCCCTTAGATGTCAGCAGAATGGCCCAAATTTTGGATATGTTATAGAGTATAGTATAAGGTAAAAATATAGATAGGAAGGAAAATCAACGGAAGTACAAAGGAAATCAAAATGAAGGGACCATCTTGGATTAAAATTCGTTGAATTATGGTTTCTGGTCTTTGCGTGCTCTGTATGGACACACGAGGGTTCAGAGGTCAAATGCGCCCCTTAGATGTCAGCAGAATGGCCCAAATTTTGGATATGTTATAGAGTAAAGTATAAGGTAAAAATATAGATAGGAAGAAAAATCAACGAAAATAGAAAAGAAATCAAAATGAAGGGACCATCTTGGATTAAAATTCGTTAAATCACGTTAAATTATGGTTTCTGGTCTAGATGCGCTCTGTAGGGACTCACGAGGGTTCAGAGGTGAAATCCGCCCATTAGATGTCAGCCGAATGGCCAAAATATTGGATATGTTATAGAGTATAGTATAAGGTAAAAATATAGATAGGAAGGAAAATCAACGGAAGTACAAAGGAAATCAAAATGAAGGGACCATCTTGGATTAAAATTCGTTGAATTATGGTTTCTGGTCTTTGCGTGCTCTGTATGGACACACGAGGGTTCAGAGGTCAAATGCGCCCCTTAGATGTCAGCAGAATGGCACAAATTTTGGATATGTTATAGAGTAAAGTATAAGGTAAAAATATAGATAGGAAGAAAAATCAACGAAAATAGAAAAGAAATCAAAATGAAGGGACCATCTTGGATTAAAATTCGTTAAATCACGTTAAATTATGGTTTCTGGTCTAGATGCGCTCTGTAGGGACTCACGAGGGTTCAGAGGTGAAATCCGCCCCTTAGATGTCATTTTTTTTAACGATACGGCGGACACCGAGATCTATATGTTATAGAGTATAGTATAAGGTAAAAATATAGATAGGAAGGAAAATCAACGGAAGTACAAAGGAAATCAAAATGAAGGGACCATCTTGGATTAAAATTCGTTGAATTATGGTTTCTGGTCTTTGCGTGCTCTGTATGGACACACGAGGGTTCAGAGGTCAAATGCGCCCCTTAGATGTCAGCAGAATGGCCCAAATTTTGGATATGTTATAGAGTAAAGTATAAGGTAAAAATATAGATAGGAAGAAAAATCAACGAAAATAGAAAAGAAATCAAAATGAAGGGACCATCTTGGATTAAAATTCGTTAAATCACGTTAAATTATGGTTTCTGGTCTAGATGCGCTCTGTAGGGACTCACGAGGGTTCAGAGGTGAAATCCGCCCCTTAGTCATCACGGGAGCGCTGTGCCACAGATCGGAATATGTTATAGAGTATAGTATAAGGTAAAAATATAGATAGGAAGGAAAATCAACGGAAGTACAAAGGAAATCAAAATGAAGGGACCATCTTGGATTAAAATTCGTTGAATTATGGTTTCTGGTCTTTGCGTGCTCTGTATGGACACACGAGGGTTCAGAGGTCAAATGCGCCCCTTAGATGTCAGCAGAATGGCCAAAATTTTGGATATGTTATAGAGTAAAGTATAAGGTAAAAATATAGATAGGAAGAAAAATCAACGAAAATAGAAAAGAAATCAAAATGAAGGGACCATCTTGGATTAAAATTCGTTAAATCACGTTAAATTATGGTTTCTGGTCTAGATGCGCTCTGTAGGGACTCACGAGGGTTCAGAGGTGAAATCCGCCCCTTAGATGTCAGAAGAATGGAACAAATTTTGGATATGTTATAGAGTATAGTATAAGGTAAAAATATAGATAGGAAGGAAAATCAACGGAAGTACAAAGGAAATCAAAATGAAGGGACCATCTTGGATTAAAATTCGTTGAATTATGGTTTCTGGTCTTTGCGTGCTCTGTATGGACACACGAGGGTTCAGAGGTCAAATGCGCCCCTGAGATGTCAGCAGAATGGCCCAAATTTTGGATATGTTATAGAGTAAAGTATAAGGTAAAAATATAGATAGGAAGAAAAATCAACGAAAATAGAAAAGAAATCAAAATGAAGGGACCATCTTGGATTAAAATTCGTTAAATCACGTTAAATTATGGTTTCTGGTCTAGATGCGCTCTGTAAGGGACTCACGAGGGTTCAGGGTGAGGTGAAATCCGCCCCTTAGATGTCAGCAGAATGGCCCAAATTTTGGATATGTTATAGAGTATAGTATAAGGTAAAAATATAGATAGGAAGGAAAATCAACGGAAGTACAAAGGAAATCAAAATGAAGGGACCATCTTGGATTAAAATTCGTTGAATTATGGTTTCTGGTCTTTGCGTGCTCTGTATGGACACACGAGGGTTCAGAGGTCAAATGCGCCCCTTAGATGACAGCAAAATAGCCCAAATTTTGGATATGTTATAGAGTAAAGTATAAGGTAAAAATATAGATAGGAAGAAAAATCAACGAAAATAGAAAAGAAATCAAAATGAAGGGACCATCTTGGATTAAAATTCGTTAAATCACGTTAAATTATGGTTTCTGGTCTAGATGCGCTCTGTAGGGACTCACGAGGGTTCAGAGGTGAAATCCGCCCCTTAGATGTCAGCAGAATGGACCAAATATTGGATATGTTATAGAGTATAGTATAAGGTAAAAATATAGATAGGAAGGAAAATCAACGGAAGTACAAAGGAAATCAAAATGAAGGGACCATCTTGGATTAAAATTCGTTGAATTATGGTTTCTGGTCTTTGCGTGCTCTGTATGGACACACGAGGGTTCAGAGGTCAAATGCGCGCCGTAGATGTCAGCAGAATGGCCCAAATTTTGGATATGTTATAGAGTAAAGTATAAGGTAAAAATATAGATAGGAAGAAAAATCAACGAAAATAGAAAAGAAATCAAAATGAAGGGACCATCTTGGATTAAAATTCGTTAAATCACGTTAAATTATGGTTTCTGGTCTAGATGCGCTCTGTAAAGGGACTCACGAGGGTTCAGAGGTGAAATCCGCCCCTTAGATGTCAGCAGAATGGGCCAAATTTTGGATATGTTATAGAGTATAGTATAAGGTAAAAATATAGATAGGAAGGAAAATCAACGGAAGTACAAAGGAAATCAAAATGAAGGGACCATCTTGGATTAAAATTCGTTGAATTATGGTTTCTGGTCTTTGCGTGCTCTGTATGGACACACGAGGGTTCAGAGGTCAAATGCGCCCCTTAGATGTCAGCAGAATGGCCAAAATTGTGAATATGTTATAGAGTAAAGTATAAGGTAAAAATATAGATAGGAAGAAAAATCAACGAAAATAGAAAAGAAATCAAAATGAAGGGACCATCTTGGATTAAAATTCGTTAAATCACGTTAAATTATGGTTTCTGGTCTAGATGCGCTCTGTAAAGGGACTCACGAGGGTTCAGAGGTGAAATCCGCCCTTAGATGTCAGCAGAATGGCCCCAAATTTTGGATATGTTATAGAGTATAGTATAAGGTAAAAATATAGATAGGAAGGAAAATCAACGGAAGTACAAAGGAAATCAAAATGAAGGGACCATCTTGGATTAAAATTCGTTGAATTATGGTTTCTGGTCTTTGCGTGCTCTGTATGGACACACGAGGGTTCAGAGGTCAAATGCGCCCCTTAGATGTCAGCAGAATGGCCCAAATTTTGGATATGTTATAGAGTAAAGTATAAGGTAAAAATATAGATAGGAAGAAAAATCAACGAAAATAGAAAAGAAATCAAAATGAAGGGACCATCTTGGATTAAAATTCGTTAAATCACGTTAAATTATGGTTTCTGGTCTAGATGCGCTCTGTAAAGGGACTCACGAGGGTTCAGAGGTGAAATCCGCCCTTAGATGTCAGCAGAATGGCCCAAATTTTGGATATGTTATAGAGTATAGTATAAGGTAAAAATATAGATAGGAAGGAAAATCAACGGAAGTACAAAGGAAATCAAAATGAAGGGACCATCTTGGATTAAAATTCGTTGAATTATGGTTTCTGGTCTTTGCGTGCTCTGTATGGACACACGAGGGTTCAGAGGTCAAATGCGCCCCTTAGATGTCAGCAGAATGGCCCAAATTTTGGATATGTTATAGAGTAAAGTATAAGGTAAAAATATAGATAGGAAGAAAAATCAACGAAAATAGAAAAGAAATCAAAATGAAGGGACCATCTTGGATTAAAATTCGTTAAATCACGTTAAATTATGGTTTCTGGTCTAGATGCGCTCTGTAGGGACTCACGAGGGTTCAGAGGTGAAATCCGCTTAGATGTCAGCAGAATGGCCCAAATTTTGGATATGTTATAGAGTATAGTATAAGGTAAAAATATAGATAGGAAGGAAAATCAACGGAAGTACAAAGGAAATCAAAATGAAGGGACCATCTTGGATTAAAATTCGTTGAATTATGGTTTCTGGTCTTTGCGTGCTCTGTATGGACACACGAGGGTTCAGAGGTCAAATGCGCCCTTAGATGTCAGCAGAATGGCCCCAAATTTTGGATATGTTATAGAGTAAAGTATAAGGTAAAAATATAGATAGGAAGAAAAATCAACGAAAATAGAAAAGAAATCAAAATGAAGGGACCATCTTGGATTAAAATTCGTTAAATCACGTTAAATTATGGTTTCTGGTCTAGATGCGCTCTGTAGGACTCACGGACTCACGAGGGTTCAGAGGTGAAATCCCCTTAGATGTCAGCAGAATGGCCCCAAATTTTGGATATGTTATAGAGTATAGTATAAGGTAAAAATATAGATAGGAAGGAAAATCAACGGAAGTACAAAGGAAATCAAAATGAAGGGACCATCTTGGATTAAAATTCGTTGAATTATGGTTTCTGGTCTTTGCGTGCTCTGTATGGACACACGAGGGTTCAGAGGTCAAATGCGCCCCTTAGATGTCAGCAGAATGGCCCCAAATTTTGGATATGTTATAGAGTAAAGTATAAGGTAAAAATATAGATAGGAAGAAAAATCAACGAAAATAGAAAAGAAATCAAAATGAAGGGACCATCTTGGATTAAAATTCGTTAAATCACGTTAAATTATGGTTTCTGGTCTAGATGCGCTCTGTAAAGGGACTCACGAGGGTTCAGAGGTGAAATCCGCCCTTAGATGTCAGCAGAATGGCCCAAATTTTGGATATGTTATAGAGTATAGTATAAGGTAAAAATATAGATAGGAAGGAAAATCAACGGAAGTACAAAGGAAATCAAAATGAAGGGACCATCTTGGATTAAAATTCGTTGAATTATGGTTTCTGGTCTTTGCGTGCTCTGTATGGACACACGAGGGTTCAGAGGTCAAATGCGCCCCTTAGATGTCAGCAGAATGGCCCAAATTTTGGATATGTTATAGAGTAAAGTATAAGGTAAAAATATAGATAGGAAGAAAAATCAACGAAAATAGAAAAGAAATCAAAATGAAGGGACCATCTTGGATTAAAATTCGTTAAATCACGTTAAATTATGGTTTCTGGTCTAGATGCGCTCTGTAGGGACTCACGAGGGTTCAGAGGTGAAATCCGCCCCTTAGATGTCAGAAGAATGGCCCAAATTTTGGATATGTTATAGAGTATAGTATAAGGTAAAAATATAGATAGGAAGGAAAATCAACGGAAGTACAAAGGAAATCAAAATGAAGGGACCATCTTGGATTAAAATTCGTTGAATTATGGTTTCTGGTCTTTGCGTGCTCTGTATGGACACACGAGGGTTCAGAGGTCAAATGCGCCCCTTAGATGTCAGCAGAATGGCCCCAAATTTTGGATATGTTATAGAGTAAAGTATAAGGTAAAAATATAGATAGGAAGAAAAATCAACGAAAATAGAAAAGAAATCAAAATGAAGGGACCATCTTGGATTAAAATTCGTTAAATCACGTTAAATTATGGTTTCTGGTCTAGATGCGCTCTGTAGGGACTCACGAGGGTTCAGAGGTGAAATCCGCCCCTTAGATGTCAGCAGAATGGCCCAAATTTTGGATATGTTATAGAGTATAGTATAAGGTAAAAATATAGATAGGAAGGAAAATCAACGGAAGTACAAAGGAAATCAAAATGAAGGGACCATCTTGGATTAAAATTCGTTGAATTATGGTTTCTGGTCTTTGCGTGCTCTGTATGGACACACGAGGGTTCAGAGGTCAAATGCGCCCCTTAGATGTCAGCAGAATGGCCCAAATTTTGGATATGTTATAGAGTAAAGTATAAGGTAAAAATATAGATGGGAAGAAAAATCAACGAAAATAGAAAAGAAATCAAAATGAAGGGACCATCTTGGATTAAAATTCGTTAAATCACGTTAAATTATGGTTTCTGGTCTAGATGCGCTCTGTAGGGACTCACGAGGGTTCAGAGGTGAAATCCGCCCTTAGATGTCAGCAGAATGGCCCCAAATTTTGGATATGTTATAGAGTATAGTATAAGGTAAAAATATAGATAGGAAGGAAAATCAACGGAAGTACAAAGGAAATCAAAATGAAGGGACCATCTTGGATTAAAATTCGTTGAATTATGGTTTCTGGTCTTTGCGTGCTCTGTATGGACACACGAGGGTTCAGAGGTCAAATGCGCCCTTAGATGTCAGCAGAATGGCCCCAAATTTTGGATATGTTATAGAGTAAAGTATAAGGTAAAAATATAGATAGGAAGAAAAAATCAACGAAAATAGAAAAGAAATCAAAATGAAGGGACCATCTTGGATTAAAATTCGTTAAATCACGTTAAATTATGGTTTCTGGTCTAGATGCGCTCTGTAGGGACTCACGAGGGTTCAGAGGTGAAATACGCCCCTGAGATGTCAGCAGAATGGCCCAAATTTTGGATATGTTATAGAGTATAGTATAAGGTAAAAATATAGATAGGAAGGAAAATCAACGGAAGTACAAAGGAAATCAAAATGAAGGGACCATCTTGGATTAAAATTCGTTGAATTATGGTTTCTGGTCTTTGCGTGCTCTGTATGGACACACGAGGGTTCAGAGGTCAAATGCGCCCCTTAGATGTCAGCAGAATGGCCCAAATTTTGGATATGTTATAGAGTAAAGTATAAGGTAAAAATATAGATAGGAAGAAAAATCAACGAAAATAGAAAAGAAATCAAAATGAAGGGACCATCTTGGATTAAAATTCGTTAAATCACGTTAAATTATGGTTTCTGGTCTAGATGCGCTCTGTAGGGACTCACGAGGGTTCAGAGGTGAAATCCGCCCTTAGATGTCAGCAGAATGGCCCAAATTTTGGATATGTTATAGAGTATAGTATAAGGTAAAAATATAGATAGGAAGGAAAATCAACGGAAGTACAAAGGAAATCAAAATGAAGGGACCATCTTGGATTAAAATTCGTTGAATTATGGTTTCTGGTCTTTGCGTGCTCTGTATGGACACACGAGGGTTCAGAGGTCAAATGCGCCCCTTAGATGTCAGCAGAATGGCCCAAATTTTGGATATGTTATAGAGTAAAGTATAAGGTAAAAATATAGATAGGAAGAAAAATCAACGAAAATAGAAAAGAAATCAAAATGAAGGGACCATCTTGGATTAAAATTCGTTAAATCACGTTAAATTATGGTTTCTGGTCTAGATGCGCTCTGTAAGGGACTCACGAGGGTTCAGAGGTGAAATCCGCCCTTAGATGTCAGCAGAATGGCCCCAAATTTTGGATATGTTATAGAGTATAGTATAAGGTAAAAATATAGATAGGAAGGAAAATCAACGGAAGTACAAAGGAAATCAAAATGAAGGGACCATCTTGGATTAAAATTCGTTGAATTATGGTTTCTGGTCTTTGCGTGCTCTGTATGGACACACGAGGGTTCAGAGGTCAAATGCGCCCCTTAGATGTCAGCAGAATGGCCCAAATTTTGGATATGTTATAGAGTAAAGTATAAGGTAAAAATATAGATAGGAAGAAAAATCAACAACGAAGGGACCATCTTGGATTAAAATTCGTTAAATCACGTTAAATTATGGTTTCTGGTCTAGATGCGCTCTGTAGGGACTCACGAGGGTTCAGAGGTGAAATCCGCCCCTTAGATGTCAGCAGAATGGCCCAAATTTTGGATATGTTATAGAGTATAGTATAAGGTAAAAATATAGATAGGAAGGAAAATCAACGGAAGTACAAAGGAAATCAAAATGAAGGGACCATCTTGGATTAAAATTCGTTGAATTATGGTTTCTGGTCTTTGCGTGCTCTGTATGGACACACGAGGGTTCAGAGGTCAAATGCGCCCCTTAGATGTCAGCAGAATGGCCCAAATTTTGGATATGTTATAGAGTAAAGTATAAGGTAAAAATATAGATAGGAAGAAAAATCAACGAAAATAGAAAAGAAATCAAAATGAAGGGACCATCTTGGATTAAAATTCGTTAAATCACGTTAAATTATGGTTTCTGGTCTAGATGCGCTCTGTAGGGACTCACGAGGGTTCAGAGGTGAAATCCGCCCTTAGATGTCAGCAGAATGGCCCCAAATTTTGGATATGTTATAGAGTATAGTATAAGGTAAAAATATAGATAGGAAGGAAAATCAACGGAAGTACAAAGGAAATCAAAATGAAGGGACCATCTTGGATTAAAATTCGTTGAATTATGGTTTCTGGTCTTTGCGTGCTCTGTATGGACACACGAGGGTTCAGAGGTCAAATGCGCCCCTTAGATGTCAGCAGAATGGCCCAAATTTTGGATATGTTATAGAGTAAAGTATAAGGTAAAAATATAGATAGGAAGAAAAATCAACGAAAATAGAAAAGAAATCAAAATGAAGGGACCATCTTGGATTAAAATTCGTTAAATCACGTTAAATTATGGTTTCTGGTCTAGATGCGCTCTGTAAGGGACTCACGAGGGTTCAGAGGTGAAATCCGCCCTTAGATGTCAGCAGAATGGCCCAAATTTTGGATATGTTATAGAGTATAGTATAAGGTAAAAATATAGATAGGAAGGAAAATCAACGGAAGTACAAAGGAAATCAAAATGAAGGGACCATCTTGGATTAAAATTCGTTGAATTATGGTTTCTGGTCTTTGCGTGCTCTGTATGGACACACGAGGGTTCAGAGGTCAAATGCGCCCTTAGATGTCAGCAGAATGGCCCCAAATTTTGGATATGTTATAGAGTAAAGTATAAGGTAAAAAATATAGATAGGAAGAAAAATCAACGAAAATACAAAAGAAATCAAAATGAAGGGACCATCTTGGATTAAAATTCGTTAAATAACGTTAAATTATGGTTTCTGGTCTAGATGCGCTCTGTAGGGACTCACGAGGGTTCAGAGGTGAAATGCGCCCCTTAGATGTCAGCAGAATGGCCCAAATTTTGGATATGTTATAGAGTATAGTATAAGGTAAAAATATAGATAGGAAGGAAAATCAACGGAAGTACAAAGGAAATCAAAATGAAGGGACCATCTTGGATTAAAATTCGTTGAATTATGGTTTCTGGTCTTTGCGTGCTCTGTATGGACACACGAGGGTTCAGAGGTCAAATGCGCCCTTAGATGTCAGCAGAATGGCCCCAAATTTTGGATATGTTATAGAGTAAAGTATAAGGTAAAAATATAGATAGGAAGAAAAATCAACGAAAATACAAAAGAAATCAAAATGAAGGGACCATCTTGGATTAAAATTCGTTAAATCACGTTAAATTATGGTTTCTGGTCTAGATGCGCTCTGTAGGGACTCACGAGGGTTCAGAGGTGAAATCCGCCCCTTAGATGTCAGCAGAATGGCCCAAATTTTGGATATGTTATAGAGTATAGTATAAGGTAAAAATATAGATAGGAAGGAAAATCAACGGAAGTACAAAGGAAATCAAAATGAAGGGACCATCTTGGATTAAAATTCGTTGAATTATGGTTTCTGGTCTTTGCGTGCTCTGTATGGACACACGAGGGTTCAGAGGTCAAATGCGCCCCTTAGATGTCAGCAGAATGGCCCAAATTTTGGATATGTTATAGAGTAAAAGTATAAGGTAAAAATATAGATAGGAAGAAAAATCAACGAAAATACAAAAGAAATCAAAATGAAGGGACCATCTTGGATTAAAATTCGTTAAATCACGTTAAATTATGGTTTCTGGTCTAGATGCGCTCTGTAGGGACTCACGAGGGTTCAGAGGTGAAATCCGCCCCTTAGATGTCAGCAGAATGGCCCAAATTTTGGATATGTTATAGAGTATAGTATAAGGTAAAAATATAGATAGGAAGGAAAATCAACGGAAGTACAAAGGAAATCAAAATGAAGGGACCATCTTGGATTAAAATTCGTTGAATTATGGTTTCTGGTCTTTGCGTGCTCTGTATGGACACACGAGGGTTCAGA
>NW_027305646.1:0-127606 GCF_039555335.1 Amphiura filiformis
TGTTTGGCACATCTGGAACAGTGCCACAGGAAAATATGTATTAAAAATAATACTATGATTAGGAATATTAGTATATATAATGTTGAAACCATGTTTGGCATAACTGGAACAGTGCCACAGGAAAATATGTATTAACCTTAATACTATGATTAGGAATATTAGTATATATAATGTTGAAACCATGCTTGGCACAACTGGAACAGTGCCACAGGAAAATATGTATTAACTATAATACTTTGATTAGGAATATTAGTATATATAATGTTGAAACCATCTTCGGCACAACTGGAACAGTGCCACAGGAAAATATGTATTAACTATAATATTATGATTAGGAATATTAGTATATATAATGTTGAAACCATGTTTGGCACAACTGGAACAGCGCCACAGGAAAATAAGTATTAACTATAATACTATGATTAGGAATATTAGTATATATAAATGTTGAAACCATGTTTGGCACAATTGGAACAGCGCCACAGGGAAATAAGTATTAACTATAATACTATGATTAGGAATATTAGTATATAACATGTTGAAACCATGTTTGGCACAACTGGAACAGTGCCACAGGAAAATATGTATTAACTATAATACTATGATTAGGAATATTAGTATGTATAATGTTGAAACCATGTTTGGCACTACTGGAACAGTGCCACAGGAAAATATGTATTAAAATAATACTATGATTAGGAATATTAGTATATATAATGTTGAAACCATGTTCGGCACAACTGGAACAGTGCCACAGGAAAATATGTATTAATTATAATACTATGATTAGGAATATTAGTATATATAATGTTGAAATCATGTTTGGCACAACTGGAACAGTGCCACAGGACTATATGTATTAACTATAATACTATGATTAGGAATATTAGTATATATAATGTTGAAACCATGTTTGGCACAACTGGAACAGTGCCACAGGAAAATATGTATTAACTACAATACTATGATTAGGAATATTAGTATATAAAATGTTGAAACCATGTTTGGCACAACTGGAACAGTGCCACAGGAAAATATGTATTAACTATAATACTATGATTAGGAATATTATAGTCTGGTCGTTGAATATTTTGACGTGGAAAAAAGTGTTAAGCTGATTTTTGCACCAGATAATCAGAATGCATTATAGACCAACATATCCAAAATCCGCAAAAATCCGCCGTGGGGAATTTGTTTTATCCAAGATGGCCGCCAAAATGGCCGCCATAACATATAACTTGCTGTATATCATCATCTGAAGCAGATATGATGATGATTTTAGTGTCTTTGAATAGGTGTAAGAGGTCAGAGAATTCAAATTTGTACACATCTAGAACACCGATGTCTTCACTCACACTTGAATCCAAGATGGCTGCCAAAATGGCCGCCACAACATGTAATTAGCTGTATCCCAGCTTCTGAAGCAGATATGATGATGATTTTAGTGTCTTTGAATATGTTTTGGAGGTAATATAATTCAAATATGCAATTATCTAAAACACGAATGTCTTCATTCACACAGGAATCCAAGATGGCTGCCAAAATGGCTGCCACCATATGACATTATTAGCTATCTTTGCGTCTGAAGCAGATATATCAATGATTTTTGTGGATAACATAGTTATGAATTTGGTGAAGGGTAGACCGTTTAGAGAATCTTCTTACTTACCACCATATAAAGATAACAAACAATCTGATCCCGGCTTCACCAATTTTGTTCTACTGTCGCCTCAAGATAGCTGCTGTAATTCCTGATTGATCTAAATTTGATGTTACTATCAATGGTTTCCATGTATCGACCCAATAACGAGATGAACTGACTTTTGGTTCTTCTCAATTCGAGATATAAAGGAAGATCTGCTGGTTGTGGTGAGTCTTCATAGATTCTGTGAGCTGGATATCTGCACATGTTTCCCCCACTCTTCTCTGGTGCTCATCATCGGGTCTTTTATTGACAGACCCTGTGCGTAGCCATCAAAAATAACGCAACAGTTTCCATATCTTGAACGCACATTATTGAAAATTGCATTGCTACATTTTTTTTACTTCATTTAAACCTTATGAAGAAAGAGCGCTGCCATCAAGAACATGCATAAGTTGCTCCTTTGCTAAGACGATTTCACACCGCTTAGGCTTTGCTATCTGTGCTTTCACTGGTTTACGCATATAGCATTATCCTTCAATAGAGAAGTAGCAATTGTGGCAAGATCATAGTATGAAGTCACACTGTTTTTCCTCTGTACTATAATAGCTACAAGGCGTGAAAGCAGATGACTTAATATGAATTTTCTGTTTATCAACCTGAATTGCTGATGAAAGCAGATGATCTAAAGACCTCACTTGGTCATTTCTTTTACCTGACGCTTCTTTAAGATTCATAATGTAATTCTGAATGTTTACCCCTACCTGTCTTGTCACAGCTGATGCAATCACAATGAATGACAAATAAGTTAGATCATAGACCATTTAATGGTCTATGGTTAGATCATCTCTTTGCTGGGTAGATACTTGGAAGCCAATGTTCAGATCGTGCACAATGATAGTGCTGGATATGTAGACACCTTGATAGTGGCATGTACCCTTCAATTTGCCTTAAGGAAGAGAAATAACAAGAAGTACTTGTCCTGTTGATTTACCACTGGAACCAGAATATGGCCGGTATCTACTTCCATTCAGGGGAATAATAATAATGATATTAAATCCTACTATAATTCACCAGAATCTGTCTGTTTGTGTGTTTGTGTGTCTGTCTGTCCGCCTCTTTTCTCGGAGACTGGGGGTCGCGCGTTCCTCAAACTTGGTGGGTGGGTGCAGCTTGGTATGAGGAAGAACGAGTTAATATTTTTTAAGGTCAAAGGTCAAGGCCGGGGTCAAGTCCAATTGAAGTCTAATTTCAAATTGCCCCTTTGGAGCTCAAACTTGGTGGGTGTGTTGACCTTGGACAAACAAACAAAGGTTTCCACGGTGACCTTTTCGTCAGACCTACGGTTAAGAGGTCATAGGTCAAAAAAAGGTAGACATTTCAAATTGCCCTATGGAGCTCAAACTTGGTGGGTGGGTGGATCTTGGACTAACAAACAAAAGTTTCCACGGTGACCTTTTTGTCAAACCTACGGTTAAGAGGTCATAGGTCAAAAAAGGTAGACATTTCAAATTGTCTCTATGGAGCTCAAACTTGGTGGGTGTGTTGACCTTGGACTAACATACACAAGTTTCCACGGTGACCTTTTCGTCAGACCTACGGTTAAGAGGTCATAGGTCAAAAAAGGTAGACATTTCAAATTGCCCCTATGGAGTTCAAACTTGGTGGGTGGGTGGATCTTGGACTAACAAACAAAAGTTTCCACGGTGACCTTTTCGTCAGACCTACGGTTAAGAGGTCATAGGTCAAAAAGGTAGAAATTTCAAATTGCCTCTATGGAGCTCAAACTTGGTGGGTGAGTGGACCTTGGACTAACAAACAAAAGTTTTCACGGTGACCTTTTTGTCAGACCTAGCCAAATGACACACCCTGATTCTGAGATCTGCGAAAGCCAATAATTATGATAGCCGAAAACCGCGAGATACGGGTAACCGCCTAGTAATATAATAATACACAGACTTAGAGAGTGCTTTTTAAATGAAGAAACAAAGCTATGGAAAAGGAAAAATGTAAGAGGGAGGAAACATTAGGTGAATAGGTGAGTTTTCAGGTTCGTTTTGAAGGTTTAGACATTTGCAGAGTCACGAATGTGGGAAGGCAAGCCATTCCATAAAACAGGGGCAATGATGGAAAATGCTCTGTCACCAGCCAACTTGTGGGATCTCGGAATGGAAAGCCAAGTGGCAGCAGTAGAGCGCAATGAGTACCCAGAATGACGAGTGTGAAGTATGGATGACAGGTATCCAGGTGTAGATGAATCTAGGACCTTATAAACATGGACGAGAGTGCGGAACTGGACACGTTTAGCAACTGGAAGCCAGTGCAGACTATGAAGCAAAGGAGAGGTATGGGTATATTTTGTCTCTCTAAACATGAGTCTGGCGCACTTATTCTGGAGAAGCTGCAGGTGGGTGAGGTTTTTCTGGGAAATGCCATTGAGCAAGGAGGAGCAATCTTGGACAGGACGAGAGTCCTAACCGCATTGGTACACGCATCAAAACTGAGGAAACGCCTAATCCTCCAAATATTGCCAATCTACCAGTTCAAAGTTTTGGACAAATGCGCAACATAACTGGACATCTTCATGTCATGGTCAAAAATGACCCCTAAATTCTTTATGGGTGAAGATACAGAGATGTTTGAGATTAATGTAGTGATAATCAGAAGAGGCAGCAAAAAACTCAGTCTTGGCCATATTGAGCTTAAGCCTGTTACTGGTGAGCCAAGCTTGTAACTCACGGATGCAGTTGGAAGGTTTGAACAAGGCTCAAGCTGCATCACCCGGGACGGCAGAATTAAAGGTGATAATCAAATATGTCACAGAAGAAAGGGTTGGTGGTATAGAAAGTTAAAGACCTGGTGAAGTAGTGACCACTTCTGCTACATTAAAACGTGAAAACTAATCTGTTGAAGAAAAACAGTCACCGGAATTACAGCAGTTGCCTGTGGTTATGAGCAATCCTGAGGAGACAGTAGAACAAGTTCAACAAGTAAGGAGATTCTCTAAACGGTCTACTCTTCGCCAAATTAATCACTGTGGTATGCCCAAACAAGACATCTCTTAATACACAGAAGCTTCTACCTGCTGAAAGAGCGGCATATTTGCACAGCCTGCAGAATCATTTGCAAGCGGGTGAGCAGTACTTTGGGTTTCCCTCGGCTACAAGCTCACAACCAATGACTTTGATGATTAAGAGCAATATGGTTCACTTGGAAACTCTCTGCATCAGTCCATGAGTACATGTACACCAGTCATGACAGATTAGTTTGGATTCAGCTCCTCAAAGCTTGCTTCAGTTTATTTGATACAAGTGTAAACTCTCCTCCGGGAATCCTTGTGGAAGTAACGGATGCTAAAGCAAAAATGGACTTAACTGTCTTAAAATTTGCTGAAATACTGAGGAGATTATTACTTTCAGTGTGAAAAGTAATAGCAAAATTATAATCTGTGATCCCTAAAACCTATTCCCCAAGAACCTATTCTACGATAGATTAAAAGCATCTTCAGTAGCTATATAGCGAGAGCTAATTATGTATATTATATTCATTTTGGTTTTCCATCTTGGATTCGAGTGTGAGGAAGACTTCAGTGCGTTATATATGTAATAAATTGAATCTTTTGTCCCTAAAACCTATACAAAGACACAGCAAGTCATTTTCATGTATGCTTCAGAAGCAAATATATAGCCAATTATATCATGTGGTAGCGGCCATTTTGGCAACCATCGTCGATTGCTGTGTGAATGAAGTCATCAGTGTTATAGATAATTGCATTTTTGAATCACATGACATCCAAAACCTATTCAAAATCACTAAAATCATCATCATATCTGCTTCAGAAGCTGAGATACAGCTAATTATATGGTATGGCGGCCATTTTGGTGGCCATCTTGGATTTTAGTGTGAATGAAGACATCAGTGTTCTAAATATGTTCACATATGAATTCTCTGACCTCTTACACCTATTCAAAGACACTAAAAGCATCATCATATCTGCTTCAGAAGCTGAGATACAGCAAATTATATGTTTTGGTGGGAATTTTGGCGGCCATCTTGGATAAAACAAATTCCCCATGGCGGATTTTTTGCGGATTTTGGATATGTTATTCTATAATGCATTCTACTTATCTGGTGCAAAAATCAGCTTGTTAACAATTATTTCCGGGTAGTACCTGTTTTTTTATCTTCAACGACCATACTATTAGTATTGTGACGGGATTCGAAATATTAAATATTATTATTTAGTATCCTTTAATTTTATTATCCAAATCACGTAGTGCGCCTTTTTAAAGGCGAATTTTCGTTTTGCATTACGTCATTATCAATCAATCAATTAACTGGTAATAAGCCTCGCTGATTGGCTGCTTACCATGCGGTCTCGCCGGAGTGGAAATTTCCCCACTCCGGTGATGATCGTTTTAGGTAATTATATTTCTCTTGTTCTTTCGTTATTCTTTCATTATTTTGATTATTATAAATAATACTAGGAAGTAAATCATTCCAACTCAACTTTTATTATTATGTATAGAACACGTAGAGGTGATTTGGGAGTCGTGAAATTAATTTTAGGATGTATTTGAAGCGTTTTTGTGTGAGCAACTCGAGTGATGCTTGTTGTTTTAATTTTCCGTGTGCGTGTATACGGAAAGCATAGCATCTCTGCACATTTCTTGTCGGTTTTGGCCACAAATTCACCCCCAAAATCATGCTTTATCTTGTTCGTATTTCAAAATCATATGTTTTAAACAATATAGTATTCTTTGCTGCTCATGTTGGTATATAACAGGATTTTCTAGGTAGAGCGGAAAGAGCGAAATGGCTGATTTAGTTCGTCTATCTTAGATTATTTTATAATTAAATTGATTTGGGTTCCATTATTGCTAGATGGCTGACGTGCAAGATTGTGCATATCAATGAGGTCAAAGGTATACGTACCGCACAGCGCATTACTAAGTAGCGCATATACATGTACATGCACTAATTGCGTCAATTATTCGGGTTTTCCCCGAATATTATTTTGGATCTTAGATTTGATTAATTATTAGAGATGGCGAGTTGCGTATAATATTAATAGGGTTTATTATATTTTCGCGTTGTATTATTTTCGTTTGGAAAATAATACTCTCACTCTCTTTCTCATTGTCCACAATTTATTAGGTGTTTATTTATATTGTCTGACTTTTGACATTATTCATGATTATTATTGATATGCAAACATTGTAGCCTCAGCTAAAAGCAATTGTTTTACATTTTGTCAAATCATGGAGGCTTTAACATTTGGATCAGATTATTTATGTGGAACTCACGCAAGTCACACCCAGATACTATTTTAAATTAATTAAGTCTTTATTACAAAACATGTCGTGTGCAGGGCCTATGATCTCATATAAAGTGTGTGAAGTGTATTTAAATGTTCATGTATTTTTATTTTTATAATATGTGAATATTCAGTGCTCGCGGAAAGTTATTGGTAAGATGATATGGTATATTTTTATTATTATTATATGTGATTTCAACAGACATGATTGTGTTATATTATGGTTCCGTGCACGTGTATGTTTGCTTTTCAGTGCTTCAGACAGGCCTGTGTGAGAGGGCGGATCTGCGGAGTAGTGCACTGGGTGAGGAGATAACACCCGTAGGAAATAACGCCGAGGCTGCGGAGGCGCCCGGGGTTATTTCTGAGCGGTAGTGCATCAACTAAGGGTGAGGACACCCCGTAGGAAATAACGACGAGGCTGCGGAGGCGCCCGGGGTTATTTCTGAGTGGTATATCAACTGAGTCAGCTGAGGAACCTGAAAGGAAAGGGAGAGGCAATAGATCAAAAGGTACTAGCACGGATCCATAAGAGGAGAAAGTCCAAGGGGCCCATGCAGTAGCGTGGCGCAGCCCAGGGACACATCATCGGGTAATGGTAGCAGAGAGGAGGTCTGGGGGCCTAATTGCTGCGGAGAGTGATATTTGGCGAGTTAAGGGTAGTGGAGAGGAGGAACACGTCGGGTAGGACTGGTGTCCTGGTTCTACGTGGACTGGTGTCCTGGTTCTACGTGGACTGGTGTCCTGGTTCTACGTGGACTGGTGTACTGGTTCTACGTGGACTGGTGTCCTGGTTCTACGTGGACTGGTGTCATGGTGCGACGTGGACTGGTGTCCTGGTGCAACGTGGGCTGGTGCCCTGGTACTGCGGGTATTTGGAGGAGAGTTGGGCCAGTCCGAGTTGGGTGGTGGAGGAGTTTGACTGGTCCGAGTTTGGGTGATGGAGCAGTTAGTCGGTCCGAGTTTTGAGTGATGGAGGGCTTGAGCTTTGAGTGATGGAAGTAGTTGACCAATCCAAATCCTGAGTGGTGGAGGTAGTGACAAGGCCTAATGGTATAGTAGGGCCTAATGGTTTGTATAGTGCTATTGTTTATAACACATAGTCTGTTGAAAGCTATATTGTTGTTTACCATGTCGTAATTTTAAGAGTGATGATGCATAGAGATATATACGTCATGTATCGTAAAGATACATACGTATGTCATCTTTTATGTATTGTTGAAAATCTGGTCTGCACCTAGAGGGGGACCTCTATGTGCAAATTTTCAATTGCGTTCAAAAACTTATGTATTTGTCAAAATATTAATATGTGCCAATGCATACTAGTATGTCATTTGCATGTATTATACCTATTGGCATGCGCCGCGTGGGGCCATGCTGCCCAATTTTTCGTATGCCAATAGGTAGTTGTGTTTTATATCATATTTGTCAAACTTTGTGATGATACTTTGCCACTACATGCTTGCATGTCGTACGCAAGTGTCGTCGATATTAGCATGGCGCTTCGCGGGGCCGCTATGCCCAAATTTTCATTTTGTACTAGATAACTTAGATTTTCGTAGGCCTAGCATGTATATAATTATATTAACACATTTTTCTTATTTGACTCCGGTGATGATCGTTCTAGATTCTGGTGTGGCGTATTCTAGCATGTTAATTTGGCCCGGGTTTACAAATCAGACTGTTGCCGTTGTGTAGCGTGTTATTGGTGGTACGGCAACTTGTGTTTACTGTTACCTGCTGCCCGGTTGTTGTGACGCGTGAGACAGCCTGCTGGCCAGATTAAAAGCTAGTGTTGATTGATATGTGAGATGGTATTACTTTGTGGAGATAAAGTATATTTTGGAAGCCGTAGTTAATACAGATAAGACAAGTGCCACGAATAAATCAGTATACATTGTTGAAGTAGAACAAGATATCACTGTAGTTTTCTTTGAGGTCCATCACAGTCTCCTCCAGTGCATAGCCGGATTCTAGCTCCGGCAAGCCCACTTATAAAACCACTTGCTAAGTACCTAGCCGCTCGGTCCCGTCACAAGTGGTGGCAGCGGTGGGATTTGTGTTGAGATTAGGAGGAGTTGTGAGTTTAGATGGACCCAGACACTACGGTGGTGTGAGCGGAGGGTAACAAGTCGAAGGAGTTGAGCAAGTAGTAAACCAGAAGTCGTGGAAGACGAATTGAAAGAGGGTCGAAAGAGCAAGGTGAAGTAACAATAGAGGAACAGTGAGAGTATTGAGCAATGTCGGGGAGTGACATAGGAAAAGATGGAGGTAGCCCTGGATGGAAAGAGAAGTGGGAAGGGCCTCGGCCCGGTGATAGTAATGCATTGGAGTTAAAGTCAACAGAGGGAAATGTTGAACCAGAGCAACGGGAGGAGGCAGGCAGTAATGAAAGTGATATTGAGAGTGAGTCCGGAAGTGGTTCAAGCGATGTTAGTGACTCTGATATGTGGGATGAACCTGTTGATAGAGGGCGACCTGGCTGCACGATCTAAGAATATAACTCGGAAACGAAGGGATAGTACTTCTGAGGAAGAGAAACAGACTCAGAAGAAGAGAGAAGTAGAACGGTTGCAAAAGAGAGGCAAAAGGAGGACTCGGGTGTTGTCTGAGGAAGAAGCACCTGGTAGTAATGCAGAGATTGAGGTTGATGGTGCTAAACATGAGCGCAGAGGGAGACGGTACAACCTTAGATCTAGGGGATCTGAGAAGATGGCGTCAAGGTTGGCGGCAAGTGAAGATGGTGACTTTCAAGAGCGAAGTGCCCTGGTGAGAGGACCAGGTGCTACGATGATTGGAGTGAGTAGTAGAGATTTTGATCAAGAAGTTATGGAGAACCATCAACGCCATCAGTCGAGAATGGCAGAGCTGGATAGGGTCCAGCGTGAGCAGGAGAAGGAACTCGCGGGTAGACAGAGGGAGTTGAAAGTGAGTCAAAGGGCTAAAGAGGATGCATAGTGGAATGCCCAACGCTGTGGTTCTGCCTGTTGCTTCTTTCTGTTACTCATGCATGTTGAACATGTTTGTAGCATATCATCTATGTCAGCATTCAAACAAGGCCAAAAAATAACTTCTCTAGCACGGCGCTTACATTTTTCCATGCCCAAATGACCCTTGTGAATTTGTTGCAACAGCTCTCTTTGCAGACTTGTAGGTATTACTAATCTGTTACCCTTTAAGATCAGATTTTCTACCACTGACAATTCATCTCTGTAGTTCCAGAAATCTCTGATTTCTACTGGACACTGTTGTCTCTGTACTGGCCATCCTTCCATTATGGCTTTAGTTAGCTTTTGCAGCACAGGATCTATCAAAGTTTCTTCTTTGATTTTCTTAGTTGAGCTTGTGGTTGCTGGAAGTGATGTCATGATCATATCAACATAAACATCTATGTCATCTTCCATACTTTCATCAGGATGCTATGATGCATTAATATCTACAGCTCGAGAGAGAGCGTCAGCTGTAAATAACAGTTTACCTGGTGTGTACTCTAACTCAAGATCATATCTTTGCAATCTAATGCGCATCAACTGTAATCTTAGCGGACTTTCAGAAAGTGGCTTCTTAAATATTGCTACCAACGGTTTGTGGTCCGTTTCAGCTTGTACTTTCTGACCATACAGGAACTGATGAAATCGCTCGCATGCAAATGTTAATGCTAAACATTCTTTCTCGATTTGCGCGTATCGCGTTTCAGCACTTGTCATTGCTCGAGATGCATAGGCTATTGGTGCCCATTGCTCGTCATTATGTTGTTGGAGTAAGACTGCTCCAAGACCGTCTTTAGATGCATCAGCAGATACTTTGCATTGTTTGTCTGGATTATAAAACTTAAGCACAGGGGCTGAAGAAAGCACTTTCTTCACTTGCTGCCAAGACTTTTCTTGCGCATCACCCCAAATCCACTCATTCTGCTGATCAAGCAGTTCTCTCATAGGCGCTGTCATTGATGACAGTTCTGGCACAAATTTGGCTAAGTAATTTGTCATGCCCAAAAATCTTTGAAGATCAGCTTTCTGCTGAGGGCGCGGCATGTTGGTTATGGCACTAATCTTACTTGGATCTGCCATAATGCCTTGATCAGTGATAAGATCTCCCATGAAGATCAGTTTGGTTACTCCAAACTCACACTTGCTTCTATTTAGCTTCATGTTATTTTTAGAAGCGGTTTCTAGTACTTTGCGCAGGCGAGTATCGTGCTCTTCACGAGTAGCTCCCCATACAATAATGTCATCCATCATTGTATTTACCCCATTTATTGATTCAAACAGTCTATGAATCTTCTGGTGGTAGGCTTCAGGTGCCATATTTAACCCAAATGGTAATCTCAAATATCGGTATCTACCGAAGGGTGTGATAAAGCATGTAAGTTTACTGCTTTCTGCATCGAGCTTTATTTGCCAAAACCCTGATGAGGCATCTAATTTACTGAAATACTTTGCTCCAGCAAATTCAGCCATTATCTCCTCACGTGATGGTAGCTTGAAATGCTCACGCTTTATAGCCTTATTCAAGTTACGAGGATCGAGACATACCCGAATATCACCATTTTTCTTTTTGATCTGTGACTAGGCTACTGACCCAGTCAGTAGGTTCTTCTTGCTTGACTATAACACCAATACTCTCCATTCTTTGCAATTCAGCTTTGACTTTGTCACGCAATTTGAATGGAATTTTTCTACAAGCGTGTTGTACTGGTGGTACTGAGGGATCTACATGTATTGTATATGTATCTGGTAAACATCCAAGCCCTTTAAAGACATGGCTAAATTCTTCCATAACAGTATCTGTCAGTTCATCTTCAACTGAGTCTACCTCCACATTCCAAACTAACTTAATGAGACCCAAGGACTCACACGCCTTTAACCCAAGCACTGGTCTAAATTTGACGCCTTGTCTTGTTTGGTTAGGTATGACTATGAACGATAGTTCTTGTGTTTTGCCTTTGTGTTTTATTTCTGCTTTACATCTGCCAAGAACTGGAATGACTGTACCAGAATATCCCCTAAGTTTCACAAAACTTTTCTGCAGTTTTGGTCTGGGTTTCAGTTTCTTATACACTGAGTGAGGTAATATGTTGACCTGAGCACCGGTGTCTAGTTTCAATGAAACATTGTGCTTATTGACTGGTAGCTTAACAACCCACTCATCACGTTTCCGTGTTGTGAGCTCATGAGTGATCGCATTAATGTCAACAAAGTATTCTTGATCTGAATCGCTTTCATTTATTTCATCTACTTTGCTTCTGTTTTGAGACTTTTTAGAAAGACAGAAGGTTGCGAAATGCCCTTTTGCCACATTTGAAGCATTCTATTTTTAGCGCTTTGCACTCATCTTTATTTTTGTGATACTTTCCGCATCTTCCACATTTTGAACTTGAACTTTCAGCTTTCTGTTGTGGATTTGACTTTTGATGTGACTGTTGTCTAGCTTGTGACTGTTGTTGTCTAGGTCTAGGTTTTCTATTTCTATTGACTGTGTCAACATGTGATGATGTACCTGATTTGACTAATTCTTTAGCCTGCTTTCGCGATTGCTCTTTTGCTCTGCACTTTTTAATGCAGTATCCAATGTTAGCTCAGCATCTTGAAGTAAACTTTCTCTCAGCTTATTGTCTTTGACACCTATAACTATCATGTCTCTGATCAGTCCATCCTTGAGCGTATCAAACTCACAGGATTGGCTACGAGTACGCAGCTCTGTCACGTACTGATCAATATTTTCATTTGCATCTTGATGACGAGAAAAGAACAAGTACCTTTGGTACGTTATGTTTTTTCTTCGGTGCACAGTACTGCTCGTACTTCAGCATTACTTGCTCTAGTTTCATTTTGTCATCCTCATTTGTGAATTCAAATGTGTTATAGGCTGAGAGCCTCATCACCCACTACGTGGAGAAATGTTGATGTTTGTTGTGCATCGGTACTTTCCGTTAAACCTGATGCCACCCTAAACAATTCAAACCTTTGTTTGAATTTTTCCAATTCTCAGAGAGATTCCCCTCTAAAACCAATGGTTCTGGTTGTGAGAGTGTTATTCGACTAGCTACTACTGCCTGATCGGCCATGGCTGTACTATTTGTGTTTTAACTATGTACGTATTCACCTAATTTCTAAATCGCTGTATCGAAGCGCACTTGATTTTAACCCGAAAATCAAGAAAGGCGCCGAAGCGCTCCTGAAAACTCAGGAATCTTGGTTTTGACCACCAACCAAGAAAGGCCGTTGTATGTCATGCGTGTGTGTTTGACTCGCTCGAAGCGCATCCGGCTTGATCTTAAGCTGAGATCAAGAAAGCCGCGGAGCGCACATGACTAATGTGTGTAATTAAACGTGTATTTGTTCGCCTAAGGGACGCGCCACCGGCTTGATTTTTAGCTGAAATCAAGAAAGCCGCTCGAAGCGCTCCTGTCAAAATCAGTCACTTGACTTGATTTTTTATTCAGACAGGTTTACTTTTAGTTTACTAGCCTGCTCAGTTTTACTTATAAGCTTACAGCTTCTTGCTACTTTTTAAGAAGCTTACAACTTCTTGTAAGGCTATTCATTAAGCTTTTCTAGCTTAAATTTGACGCTTACTATATACCCTTATTACTACTTGCATGACTTGCGATACGTTGACATGTCGTGCATGCCTTCAAAATTCTGCACCTTTCACTCGTGCGAATTTTACTGGGATTATTTCTCCCACTTACAAGCGGTTAAAACAGCTGTGACTTCTTCTCCAGTCACTTCTGATCACCATATTGTGTTTACTATGAACACATATCAGGATGGATTACGCAGAACACAAAGATCTAATATTCTTATTAGATAACGCTGGTTTATTTACTACTGGAGGTCGCCATCTTGTGCTACTCAGATTATAGGCGCACATCACTATATGATTATGATGATATCAATACAGTGGCCCCTTCATTTGATCTCAAATAAAAAAATATCATATATTTACTATGTAATAACAAGTCATGTGTGAACATACCGTGACTCTGCTATGTTTTTTCTAGCTAATAAAAAATGTTGAACATTTTTGGTTTTTGACCGTAAATGTCCCCTTAATGACCTTTGATCCCCATTCTGTGAAGAACTTTTAGACACTGGCCATAGATGATGCATGTGTGCAAGTGACGTCACGGTGCTATGTAATATGTGGAAGAAACTAAATTTTTGGTTTCTAACCGGAAGTAGATCCTTAATGACCTGCTATTTTTTTTCTGGCTAATAAAAATGTTGAACATTTTTGGTTTTCGACCGGAAGTGACCCCTTAATGACCTTTGATCCCAATTCTGTGAAGGACTTTTAGACACTGGCAATAGGCGATGCATGTGTGCAAGTGATGTCACCGTGCAAATTTGTGTACACCCCATAGACACTGGATAATAACAATTATAATGCATGTGTGCAAGTGGCGTCAGTGTCCTACGTAATTTATGAAAGAAGCATTTTAAAGGTATTGATCATGTGACTTCTGTGGCACCACCCAACGGTGTTAGTGACCAAGTGTCAACATGTCTCAAAAGCACCATAGATGTCTTATACAATTTTTTTCCCTGTTTAATGTGCCGAACTTGGGGGCCAAATCAGGGAATGCGAATGCGGCTTCTCATCAGTGATCCAGTCCGCCGCATTCTGGTTTTAACCACAGACCTTCAATTTTTTGAGGATCTGTAGTTTTAAGACTCGTTTCGAAAAGAGCAGTGGAACCTGCTCTCCTGGACCAGACGAGCTTATATTCAGTGACGGTATCATCGGTATGACGGTATGGGGTGTAGGGGCAAATCCCGTGGAATTCACCTTGATTGCATAGACAGTCATATAAATAATAGACGCCACGGTTACTGACTAGCTGTTCAAGGTGAAGTCCGTTTTTAAGTCAGAAGGGCCTTCCCACCCTTGCCCCATAGAAAGATAGAAGAAAGAAAGAAAGAAAGAAAGAAAGAAAGAAAGAAAGAAAGAAAGAAAGAAAGAAAGAAAGAAAGAAAGAAAGAAAGAAAGAAAGAAAGAAAGAAAGAAAGAAGAGGAAGAAGAAGAGAGAAGATGACGATACCGCCCGGGCGATACCGTCACTGAATATGGCCTGATAGTCTTATTTTATAATAGGTCTACTTCAAATTTCTAAATTAAAGTCTATTTCAGTATAGTAATTATTTTAATTAACACAACACGGCTGTTTGATGTATATAGAATTGGCTTCATTATTAACTAAATGCAAACTATAGATGGCGCTATTGATCCTAAATCATATTTCTTTATTTGCAAGGGTTAGGTGATTAATACTGCCATTAAAACAGCTGAATAGGTGAAACAAGCAACAAGGAAATTTTATAAACATATTTTATCAAACAATAAAAGGAATTGTTTGTATTAAAAGCTTGAAAGAGTAATTTCCAGTAACTAAATAGCGCCACCAATTTTGTCATTAACAGATACATTCTATATCCAAAAAAGCTTTAAAATTACTATAAAAGTGAATAACTGTGTTAAAGAGGGGAAATTAAAGTTGAGAATGACTCAAAATCATCTGTATACAATAGCATGATATCACTTTTAGCTGTTTAAGCCTAAAATTTGGTTGTGCATAATGTTTTGTTTGAAAAAATAATAAATGATCCCATCAAACAACCGTGACAAGTCTATTTCAGTTTCACTATATATAAATATTTATTTAAAAAAACCCAAGTATATATATATACACACAAACATAATACAAAAACTATGTGTACACACATAATTTCAGTATCCAACTACATGTATTCAGTATCAAACTACATTTATATAGTGCATTGTCATTTGTGTGTGAAAATTGATAATAAAATATGAAATTTGAATAACTACAGCAAAATATAGAAAACATTAGGTCAATTATTTACATTATACAATTTGATCAGATTTCAAATATTGCACAGTATGATTATTACAATAATGCAGATAATGCTAGTACATTTACATTTGAATTAACATAATTCATATTAATTTTGACACAACGGTAAGTCTAATCTTAAACTTGCTTATACGCACGTGCAAGGAGAGTTATATTTTATTGCAACTTGCAACTTTTTACATTTATCTGGTTTAGAACAAAGGAATAGCACACAATTACTTAAGTCTGAATCTGTTGACACAATTATAATAGGCCTTGGATTTATTCGCGATTGTTAGTAAAACGACCTCAAATAAATTATCGAAGCAACAGTGATCTTATGATAAATGGATAACAATGTTAAATACACATTTCTTTACATACGGAGATTAATATCACAATTTATTCTGAATTTTTAATTGCAATAAAGGTCGGATTGTGATAACTGTAGTACGCTGTGAGAACCGATGCTTGATATGCTCGTGGCTTGGGTTTAACATATATATGGTCTAAAATAGTCCCTTTAGCAGTGGTGGGTTCGGAAATAACTTGATCATATGATCTAAACACTGGCAAAATACTTTCCTTTAACAAGTTGCGATTAAAGTCTCCCGTTAGTACTGTGTAATCGTTATCTAGTAGTTCGATTTGAGCAGTTATGTCATTCATTTCCTTGCTAAATACACTAGAACTTGTTGCTACCGGCTTGTAGATTGACGCAATCAGTAAATTTGTTTTTCCGTGTGTTCTTATAGTAAGTACATCGCATTCGTTGGTCGGAAGTGGTAAGACTGTATAGGTTACACTATTTTCAATGTACAATGTTACTGTCATCGCTGAGCCATGTTTCAGACAAGCAGATTACACGTGCATTTCTGATTTCTGTATTCTTTTTGAGATCTTCTATATGACGATGTAAGCTTTGAATATTGTGATGAGCGATGATGAAATATTTGTTGTGATCAATTTCTATCAATTTGTTGGCATTCGATAAGTCACAAATAGGCATTTTTGCTACGTTGTCTGCAATATGTTCGTTACAGAATATTCGAGATTGATCATAGTTCCTCAAATACATTCCTTCGAGATGGGTAACTCGACTAAGTGCAACATATGCCATGGCTGATTTGACACCTTTCAAAGAAATCACGGCCTGGTTGGTTGTTTGTCCCTGTACTTTGTGAATAGTTACAGCCCATGCGAGTTTTAACGGAATTTGCTCTCTGGTCGTGGAGTATGTTTTTCTCTTACCCGGAACGTTTCTTTACGAGGTTTTATGGGTACACATCCTGCATAGTGAGGTGGTATAAATTGTGATGTTCGTGATTTTAATCCAATTCGGTCACTGTCAAATTTCACATACACAACGGTTGGCATATTTTCCGAGTTGCCGAGTTCGATTCCTTTGACTATACCAGAAACACCATTACATAGACCATCCGAAACGTCTACATTCGCTATGAGCATAACTTTGGCCCCTACAGCTAGTTTTAGATAAGATGTCAGTGATGTGTCGTCTATTCGTGTTGTTTCATGTGGGGTTTCATGCACTCTGATAATTCGTCCATCGCTTTGGTCAACGTCAGCAGTTTTGATAGTATACTTCTCGGTGCTTAACGATGCAAGTTTTTCCGCATTGTGGTTATCAACATATTTGTTAGCATAAAACAAATGTAATGCGTTCGAAGGAGCTGTGAGCACATTGTCTTTTACTCTTCTTGATTGCAGTAATTGTTCGTCTTCGTCATGAAGCGGTTCATTTCGTTTGCGAACGCGAAATCGGTTGAGCATTTGTGCAAAAACAGCATCGTCTCTTTGTCTCATTATTTCTGTAAGCTGAACGATTTCAAACAAAGGATTCCATATATCTTTCAAGACTTCGTGTGGAAAGCACAATGGTCTAGGTGGGCTAATTGGTGGTAATTGGTAGAAATCTCCCACTGCTAAGATAGATACATTGCCAAAGTAAGAGGAATCAGATGTTCCCTTAATTTGCTGCAAACGTCCATGTATATATGACAGTTGGGTTGTACTAACCATTGAAATTTCATCTATTATCACTAGCTGAAGATGGTGATATTTTGCACGCAGTCTATTGAGAGTCTGTTCAGCAAGTGGTTTGTAGTCTTTTTTGTGATTTAGGGGGGATTTTTAAGCCAGTGCAAATCGTTTGACCAAAGATATTGAAAGCAGCTGTTCCCAAGTGAGCAAGTAGTAGAACGGTATTTTCATCGACAGATTCTTCTGTTATGGATGCAAATGTTTTTTGGGCATAATAACTCACACATTTGATGACATGTGACTTTCCATTTCCAGCACCTCCAGTAAGAAAAATATGAAACGGGGGTACATTACGATCTCTTGTTTTCTCGTCGCACCACTTTGAAACATAATTAAATAGCTGCCGTTGTTTGTCATTAAGTTGTCGCATCATAGACTCTGCTTGCTCTTCTGTTATTTCTGGGTTGCACGTTTCAATTGCACACCTTGGTTGATCGTGTTTGTTAGATGTGTTTTGAGACTGGAATTCAGGTATTTGTATTTCAGCAAAGTCATCATCTGAATCTTGGACTATGTTACGGTCCACTTCGTCGTCAAGGCGCTGTTCTTCACCTTGTGGATTTATAACAGCCCATGCATCTTGAAGATCTATCGCATCTTGAAGTGCATCCCATGCTGCATCTATGTCTTCATCCTCTGGTTCAAAGTCTGCCATGTTATGTTTAACTACATCTTTGACTCTTTTCTTTCTTGCCATTGATTTGTGTGTAACCTTTCATATAATAATCTTGATATGTCTATGGGGTTTTCATATATTTTGGGCTCAAAGGTCATTAAGGGGGTACTACACCCCTGCCCAATTTTGTGCCAATTTTTGCATTTTTCTCAAAAATTATAGCGCATTGGTAACAAGTAAGATATGTATATTATAGGGGCAAGGACTACAACTACTGCACTGGAAATTTTATTTCAACACAGACAACAATTGTGGAGTTACAGTCAAAAATGAGGGAAAACCAATATTTAATCAATAAATCAATAACTACTTGCCTTGAGTTGCTGAATTTTCAGTGCAGTAGTTGTAGTCCTTGCCCCTATAACATACATATCTTACTTGTCACCAATGCGCTATAATTTTTGAGAAAAATGCAAAAATAGGCACAAAATTGGCCAGGGGTGTAGTACCCCCTTAAGGGGTCACAACACGGCTGTGTTCGTGGTCTTAGACCACAGCTAAGTCTAGTTCTTCTTCTTTCTGGCAATGAGCTCTAGCTCCGCAAGGCATTGGCAGATGTCAACCATACTTGACCCAAATGACCATTGGGCTAGTGCAAAACTTGCATTTAACTTTTTCATATATTTTGGATCAAAGGTCATTAAAGGGGCACAACACGGCTGTGTTCGTGGTCTTAGAACACAGCTAATTCTTTGCACAGCCGCTATCAGCGCTGTGCATTCTTTTTACCGCGTTCTTCTTCTTACACAGCGAATTTGCAAATTCGCTGTGTTCTGTCTTTTGCCAATTCTTCTTTCTTTACAAGCCGACGACAAAGTCGGCTTGTTCTGTCTTTTGCCAATTCTTCTTCTTCTTCTTCTTCTTTCTGGCAACCGGCCTCTTCTTCTACAAACAAAATGCGCCGAAGCTCTAATTAATACATGTTGGTCACTAGTGGCATGGGTATTCAGGGTGTTCACAGCTTGACCATTGCTTGACCTTTGACCCCGTATGCAATACAAACTAAATGTGAACAACAAGATATGTCAAGTTATAGTGCTGCATATGATAGACCTTAGTGAGACAAAACAAAAAGTCAATGGTGACCTCCTTGTACAATGTTTACTTTGGGGTCAAAAGGTCAAAATGTGTAAAATTTCAAACAACGAGGTATAGCAAATCTGAGTGCTGTATGTGATAGACCTTAGTGAGACAAAATAAAAAGTCAATGGTGACATCTTTGTACAATGTTTACTTTGGGGTCAAAAGGTCAAAATGTGTATAATTTGAAACAACGAGGTATGGCAAATCTGAGTGCTGCATATGATAGACCTTAGTGAGACAAAACAAAAAGTCAATGGTGACATCTTTGTACAATGCTTACTTTGGGGTCAAAAGGTCAAAATGTGTAAAATTTGAAACAACGAGGTATGGCAAATCTGAGTGCTGCATATGATAGACCTTAGTGAGACAAAACAAAAAGTCAATGGTGACCTCTTTGTACTTGGGGTCAAAAGGTCAAAATGTGTAAAAATTCAAACACCTAGGTATGGCAAATCTAAATGATAAACCTTAGTGAGACAAAACAAAAAGTCAATGGTGACGGTCAAAGTTTAGGGGTCGAAGGTCAAATTTTGAAATTGGTCAAAATTGACCCATTAATGTTATATTTACTGCCGGCGGCTTGTACTCAGAATCTATTGACTCTAGTTCTTAAGTTAGGCGTCCAGCCTAACTTATTTCTTTCTTGCCATTTCTTTCTCACAATTTGCTACTACTCCCACATCCTTGATCGGATTTCGACCAAACTCACTCACAAGCAGTATTGGGTGGATGGCTACAAAAGTTATCATTTTTTTTCAACATCGAAGGTCATCCAGGGGTCACAGAGGTCAAAAAAAGTCATTTAACTGAAAAATGTTCCAATTGAGCTGAAATTTAAATACAATGATGCTTATGACATTCCAAACATGTTTAAAATATTTTAAAATTCACGTAAGGTCATTAAGGGGTCATAAAGGGGTCAAAGGTCAAGTTTTTTGAAAATGCTCCAATTGACCTGAAATTGAAATGCAATGATCCTTATGACATTCTAAACATGTTAAAACTATTTTGAAATTCATTTAAGGTCATTAAGGGGTCATAAAGGGGCCAAAGGTCAAGGTTTTTAAAATGATCCAATTGACCTGAAATTGAAATGCAATGATCCTTATGACATTCTAAACATGTTTAAACTATTTTGAAATTCATTTAAGGTCATTAAGGGGTCATAAAGGGGCCAAAGGTCAAGGTTTTTAAAATGATCCAATTGAGCTGAAATTTAAATGCAATGATCCTTATCACATTCTAAACATGTTTAAAAGATTTTAAAATGTATTCAAGGTCATTAAGAGGTCATAAAGGGGTCAAAGGTCATCAAAGTCATCCGCCTAACTTACCTCGTGCCCTTTGCAAGGGCACAATTGTCCTAGTTACAAGCCGACGTCAAACGTCGGCTTGTGCTGTCTCTTCTCAATTCTTCTTCTTTCTTCTTACACGCCGACGCACAGTGGGCCAGAATCGCCTCAAAGTGTGCCAAAATTATACACGGACAATCAAACGCCTAAAAACACGGTAAAATGACTATATTAGGGTTTTTTGAGGCTGCAGAATTCAATGGAGGCATTTTCAAAAATGTATGACGTCATCAAAATGCTGAACGGTGATTGGTCGATTATTTTAACAATAGTATTTCAAATGACATATGTTAAAATTTTAATTGAAAAAGCAAAATAGGGGTTCCAAGGGGTGCGAAATTCAGTGATGACATTTTGGAAAGCGTATGACGTCATTAATATGCTGATGTGTGGTTGGTCAATTATTCCTCCCACAGTTATTCAAATGCCTGTGTAAGAATTATTATAAAAAATTTAAAATCGGGGGTTTTAAGAACTGCGGAATCCAATAGAGCCATTTTCCAAAGCATATGACGTCATTAAAATACCGAACCGTGATTGGCTAATTACTCTTACAACAGTAATTCAAATGTCCGGTTGGAAAACTATTAGCAAATAGCATACTCAAGGTTATACGGACTGCGAAATTAACTGACGGCATTTTTTAATACTAATATTTCTAATACAACCAGCCAGACTAGATGTTGGGGTGGTTTCTCTCACAAAATCTTCCTGCCCGACTCCAAAACGTCACCATTATCTGAAACGTAATTTTAGCCCTAATTTTCAACCCATCACTGTATACGAATTTCCTTGAAAAAGCAACCAATTTTGCCCAAATTGGGTACTTTTACCAACATGTTTCTCAAAATACACAATGACATAGGCCTACTGGGCGCTTTCGTCTGTGGTGAAAACCCACCCATCGCTTTACAAAAAAAAGCGAAAAAGCACCTCAAAAGGCAAGTCATATACGTATACCATGTGAATGGGAGACCCCCACCCCGGATGATACAACTTATTAATTTAATTCACAAATTTAATATTTAATTAACGAATCTAATATAATATAGGCCTATAATTCGCAGATTTAATATTAAATTCGTAGATTTAATATTTAGTTTATTCAATATTAAATTCACAGATATAATATTGAATTCACAGATTTGAAATTTAATTCGCGAAATTTATATTAAATTCACGGATTTTATATTAAATTCGCAGATTTGATATTTAATTTACAAATTTTATATTTAATTCTTGAATTTAATATTAAATTCGCAGATTTGATATTAAATCTGTGAATTATATATTACATCTACACATTTAATATTTACGAATTAAATATTCAATTTGCGAATTAAATATTAAATCTGCGAATTCAAATGCTAATATAATATTAAAATATACGAATAATAATAAATCTGCAAATTTGATTATTAAATCTGCGAATTAAATATTAAATCTGCGAATTAATATTAAATTCAAGAATTAAATATGAAATTTCGAATTAAATATAACATTCGCAAAACAAATCTTAAATCTGCAAATTTAATATTAAATCTGCGAATTAATTACTTATAAATTTAAAATTAGCAGATTTAATATTAAATCGGTGAATAAAATATCAAATCGGTGAATTAGATATTAAATTTGTGAATTCAATGTTAAATTCGAGAATTAAATATTAAATTCTAGGTCTACTAGTGTATTTAAAAGTTTGTTAAACTTTATCCATCTCTATATCTGATATACGGCGGTTGTACGGTATTCTCCCATCAAGCTATTAATAGAACTCGGTGCAGATGTTTGTACACGCTGCAGCGCGGTACATCTCTTTTCACCTGAATTTACGATTTTGTGGCCACTTTTACTGGCACAGGGCCTCATAAAACTGACTTCACTGCAGAAGACTGCAGAAAGCTGCAGCTGAATTTGGTACCATCACAAAGATTAACCTTTTCTGATTGTGCCTGTATAAGTTTTAAGGCGGAATCAACGGGAATCTAATCTTTCGAGATCAAATTTGTTAAAATGTAATTTTTCCTTAGTTTCGAGGACGTTTAAGCCAAAATATTTAATTCCCTGAAGGTTTTCATATTCTTCATATCCCATTGTTATATTCTACAAATAGTTTCTCAAATAGCTGTGAAAGTACAAATGAATCAGAAATGTCAAAACAAAATTATAGAATTTTACCCCCAAATCATGATTTTTCTAATGAGAAGCAGATTGTGGCAATTTCGCGTATTTATTATAAAAAATACCACCTTTAAGAACAAACCAGTGGTGAAATATTTTCAGAAAATATTCTTAGGTTTATTATCTTTCCAAATTGCATAAAAAAAATTCGAACATTGAAAGTCACCAAAGTAGGGTTTTGGCACACTTTGACTTTGACCTGGCCCACTGTGCTTGTGCTGTCTCTTCTCAATTCTTTCTTTCTTCTTACAAGCCGACGTCAAACGTTGGCTTGTGCTGTCTCTTCTCAATTCTTCTTCTTTCTTCTTCTTTCTTCTTCTTCTTCTTCTTTCTTTCTTCTGGCAACCGCAATCAACTGCATGTAGCTCCGCAAGGGATTGACAGATTTCAACCAAAGTTGACCCAAATGACCAGTGGGCTAGGCCAAACCTTCCATTTGACTTTGACCTCGCTGTAACTTTTGACCTAGCTATAATGGTCAAAAATGTGATTTCACAAAAAATGCTACTCCTCCCACAAATTTCATGCGATGGGGACATGGTTGTATCATGTGACTCGACTTTAGTCGGTGTCTATAGGGTGTGCTCAGATAAGAGGTCAAAGGTCATTAAGGGGTCATTTCCGGTCAAAGTATAAAAATATTTAAAAATCACTGTCTTTACAAATTACATAGCAGAGAGTCGCCATTAGCACACACGCATCGCTACTAGCCAGGGTCTTTAGGATGCCTACAGTTTTGGGGTCAAAGGTCATTAAGGGGTTACTTCCGGTCAAAAACCAAAATTATCAAAAATGTTCAAAAAAATTTTGTCTCAAAATGTAGACAGATCAGAGTAATATAACCATCATACATGAATCAGTGTTACCTGATGTATGCATGATATTTTTATTTTGGGGGTCAAAGGTCATTAAGGGGTCACTTCCTGTTTTTAGCTAAATAACTTTAAGAATTTTTATCTCGCGAACTGAACATGCTAGAATTTTTTAATTAAAATTAAAACAATACATTTTTTCGGTGAACGTAAGGTTTTTTTTCCATTGAAGTCAAAAGTCATTAAGGGGGTCAAAAGGTCAATCAAAAATTTAAAAAAAAATCAAAATCCATGTATAAGTTCCGATTAAGCTGAAATTCACCAGGAATATTTCTTATGACATCCTAAGCACAATGCAAGAGCAGTTGACCCCATCCGTAACCCAGGGGTCAAGTTATAGGGTCAAATTGCGGCTTGTATTCAGCGTCTGTTGACTCTAGTTACAAGCCGACGTCAAACGTCGGCTTGTGCTGTCTCTTCTCAATTCTTACAAGCCGACGTCAAACGTCGGCTTGTGCTGTCTCTTCTCATTCTTACAAGCCGACGTCAAACGTCGGCTTGTGCTGTCTCTTCTCAATTCTTTACAAGCCGACGTCAAACGTCGGCTTGTGCTGTCTCTTTCCAATTCTTCTTCTTACCTAGCCGGGACACCGGCTAGGTCTTGAAATGCTACCGGATCTTTCTTTCTTCTTTCTTTCTTCTTTCTGGCAACACATTTCAAAATGCTTCTTCTCTTACATGTTACATCGTACAATGACGTCACTTGCACATATGCATTGTCTATATCCAGTGTCTATAGGGTGTTCACAGATTTGGGGTCAAAGGTCATTAAGGGGTCATTTCCGGTATAAAACCAAATATCTTCAAAATGCTTCTTCTTCCACAAATTACATGTGATGGTGACATGCTTAGGTCATGTGACTTGACTTTGGTTGGTGTCTATAGGGTGTTCACATATAAGGGGTCAAAGGTCATTAAGGGGGTCATTTCCGGTCAGAATGCTAAAAATATTCAAAAAATCACTGTCTTTACAAATTACATAGCAGAGTGTTGTCATTAGCACACATGCATTGCTACTAACCAGGGTCTTAAGGGTGTCTACAGTTTTGGGGTCAAAGGTCATTAAGGGTCGCTTCCGGTCAAAACCAAAAATCATCAAATATGTTAATTTTTTATATCTCAAAACGTGACCAGACCAGAGTGATATAAACTTCATATGTGCATTAGTGTTACCCGATGTATGCACGGTATTTTTTATTTTTTGGTCAAAGGTCATTTAGACGTCATTTCCGGTTTTAAGCTAAATAACTTCAAGAGTTTTTTTCTCCATAACTAAGCATAGTAGATTTTTTTAATTTAAACTGTAACAATGCATTTTCTCGGTGTATATAAGGTTTTTTTTATATTGGGGTCAAAGGTCATTAAGGAGGTCAAAACGTCAAATTTGCAAAAAAAATGTTTAAAATTACGGAAAAGTAGCTGTATCTCAGCCTGTGGAAGACGGATAAAGCCCCTACATGCTACAGTGATGCACCATTATGTGAGATGTCCATAATAGCCGGTCAAAAGTCAAACTTTAAGTTAAGACTGGCATTTCCGGCCCCGGCTAGGTCCAGATCTGTAACCAGATCTAGTTTCTTCTTCTTCTTTCTTTCTTCTGGCAACCGCAATCAACTGCATCTAGCTTCGCAAGGGATTGACAGATTTCAACCAAACTTGACCCAAAAGACCACTGGGGTAGGCCAAACCTTCCATTTGACTTTGACCTTGCTGTGACCTTTGACCTAGCTATAATGGTCAAAAATGTGATTTCACAAAAAATGCTACTCCTTCCACAAATTTCATGCGATGGGGACATGGTTATATCATGTGACTTGACTTTAATCGGTGTCTATAGGGTGTGCTCAGATAAGGGGTCAAAGGTCATTAAGGGGTCATTTCTGGTCAAAGTCAAAAAAATAGTCAAAAATTCACTGTCTTTACAAATTACATAGCAGAGAGTCGCCATTAGCACACATGCATTGCTACTAGCCAGGGTCTTTAGGATGCCTACAGTTTCGGGGTCAAAGGTCATTAAGGGGTTACTTCCGGTCAAAAACCAAAATTATCAAAATGTTCAAAACATTTTTCAAAATGTAAACAGACCAGGGTAACATAACCATCATACTTGAATCAGTGTTATCTGGTGTATGCATGATATTTTTTATTTTGGGGGTCAAAGGTCATTAAGGGGTCACTATCTGTTTTTGGCTAAATAACTTCAGGAATTTTTATTTCCAGAACTAAACATAGTAGAATTTTTTATTTAAAATGGGAACAATGCATTTTGTCGGTGTACATGAGGTTTTTTTTCCATCGGGGTCAAAGGTCATTAAGGGGGTCAAAAGGTCAATAGCCGTCTTGTGTGTCATGTCTCGCATGACTATTTACAAGACGGCGCGCAGCTGCGCCGTCTTGTTCTGTCTTGCTTGGGATCTTCTTTCTTTCTTTCTTCTTTCTGTCAACCACGTTCGTGCATATAGCTCAGTCGTTGGTTGATGGATTGTGACTAAACTTGGTAAGGATAACCACTTACCTTGCCCGCACACGTCATATGACTTTGACTTGCATCTGACCTTTGACCTGGTCACAGGGGTCAAAATGCGAATCTTCTTCCACAAATAACATGTGATGGTGACATGCTTAGGTCATGTGACTTGACTTTGGTCTGTGTCTATAGGGTGTTCACAGATAAGGGGTCAAAGGTCATTAAGGGGGTCATTTCCGGTTTGAAAGCTAAAAATATTCAAAAAATCACTGTTTTTACAAATTACATAGCAGAGTGTTGCCATTAGCACACATGCATTGCTACCAACCAGGGTCTTTGGGGTGTCTACAGTTTTGGGGTCAAAGGTCATTAAGGGGTCGCTTCCGGTCAAAAACCAAAAATCATCAAATATTTTTAATTTTTTTATCTCAAAACGTAGAGTGACATAAACTTCATATATGCATTAGTGTTACCCGATGTATGCACGGTATTTTTATTTTTTTGGTCAATGGTCATTTAGACGTCATTTCCGGTTTTAAGCTAAATAACTTCAAGAATTTGTATCTCCATAACTAAGCATAGTAGATTTTTTAAATTCAAACTGTAACAATGCATTTTCTCGGTGTGGATGAGGTTTTTTTTATATTGGGGTCAAAGGTCACTAAGGGGGTCAAAACGTCAAATTTGCCAAAATTACGGAAAAGTGGCTATATCTCAGCCTGTGGAAGACGGATTAAGCCCCTACATGCTACAGTGATGCACCATTAATGGTGGGGGAAGTCTATAATAGCCTCGGCCCAAATGGTCAAAGTTTAAGTTCAAAAAGTTGAAAATCCATTTTCGGGCCGTCTTGTGTGCCATGTCGCGGCATGGCTGGTGGTCTAGTTAGCTCTTGTTCTTTCTGGCAATGTACGCTCTAGCTCCGCAAGGCATTGGCAGATTTCAACCATACTTGACCCAAATGACCATTGGGCTAGTGCAAAACTTGCATTTGACTCTGACCTGGATGTGACCTTTGACCTAGCTGCAATGGTCAAAAACGTGATTTTTTTTTGCTTTTTTCTTAGCAAAACGTGACATTTTGCTCTGCTATGCTTTGACCGATTTTGATCATACTTGGTCACAAACACCACTGACCATGTCCCCACATGTTACATGACATTGAACTCCATTTGACCTTTGACCTGCTCACAATGGCTAAAATCCGATTTTTACTATAAAATGTATCTTCTTCCACAAATAACATGTGATGGTGACATGCTTAGGTCATGTGACTTGACTTTGGTCGGTGTCTATAGGGTGTTCACAGATAAGGGGTCAAAGATAGCTAAGGGGGTCATTTCCGGTCTGAAAGCTAAAAATATTCAAAAAATCACTGTTTTTACAAATTACATAGCAGAGTGTTGCCATTAGCACACATGCATTGCTACCAACCAGGGTCTTTAATGTGTCTACAGTTTTGGGGTCAAAGGTCATTAAGGGGTCGCTTCCGGTCAAAAACTAAAAATCATCAAATATTTTTATTTTTTTTTTATCTCAAAACGTAGAGTGACATAAACTTCATATATGCATTAGTGTTACCCGATGTATGCACGTTATTTTTTATTTTTTTGGTCAAAGGTCATTTAGACGTCATTTCCGGTTTTAAGCTAAATAACTTCAAGAATTTTTATCTCCATAACTAAGCATAGTAGATTTTTTAAATTTAAACTGTAACAATGCATTTTCTCGGTGTAGATGAGGGTTTTTTTATATTGGGGTCAAAGGTCATTAAGGAGGTCAAAACGTCAAACTTGCAAAAAAATGTTTAAAATTGGCCCAATCGAGCTCAAATTCAACAGGAACGATTCTTACGACATTCTAAACATGTTAACATTATTTATTACCCCAAAGGTCAATGTTTACTTTAGGGTCAAAAGGTCAAAATATGGTTTGCAGATAGCTATTCGCTGTGTAACCATATTCTATTGACTCTAGTTTTTTTTTCATTCTTTACACAGCCGTGACGTTACTCACGGCTGTGTCTTTTTTCTTACAGGTTCTTACACAGCCGTGACGTTACTCATCATTGACCATGCCCCTACATGTCATATGAAACTCGTGGGGTCAAAGGTCACACAGGGGTCATAGGGGTCAAAAACGTGATTTCAACTCAAAATGCTTCTTCTCTCACAGATTACGTAGGACAGTGACACCACTTGCACACATGCATTGTTATTATCTTGTGTCTATGGGGTCCTCACAGATTTGGGGTCAAAGGTCATTAAGGGGTCACTTCCGGAATAAAAAAAAAAAACTTCAATTTTTGTATTTGCTAAGAAAAACATAGGACAGTAACGGTATGTTCACACATAAATTGTAGTTACCCTGTGTATAAGTACTATTTTTTAATTTAGGGTCAAAGGTCATTAAGGGGCCACTTCCGGTATAAAACGAAATACCTTTAAAATGCTTCTTCTCCCACAAATTACGTAGGACAGTGACACCACTTGCACACATGAATTGTTATTACCCAGTGTCTATGGGGTCCTAACAGATTTGGGGTCAAAGGTCATTAAGGGGTCACATCCGGTATAAAACGAAAAACATAGGACAGTAACGGTATGTTCACACATGAATTGTGGTTACCCAATTCATATGTGATATTTTTGTATTTCGGGTCAAAGGTCATTAAGGGGTCACTTCCGGCCTGAGACAAAGGTCATTAAGGGGTCACTTCCGGTATAAGACGAAATACCTTTAAACTGCTTCTTCTTCCACAAATTACGTAGGACAGTGACGCCACTTGCACACATGCATTGTTATAACACAGTGTCTATATGGTACACACACTTTTGGGGTCAAAGGTCAGTAAGGGGTCACTTCCGGTATAACGATATACCTTCAAAATGCCCCTTCTGCCACAAAAAGCATAGCAAAGTGATGCCACGTGGACACATGCATTGACATTAGCCAAGGTCTATGGGGTTTTCATATATTTTGGTGTCAAAGGTGAATAAGGGGTCACAACACGGCTGTGTTCGTGGTCTTAGACCACAGCTAAGTCTAGTTCTTCTTCTTTCTTCTGTCAACCACTCACATGCTTACATCGATTTTGACCTAACTTTGTCACAATGATCATTGACCGTGCCCCTACATGTCACATGAAACTTGTTGGGTCAAAGGTCACGCAGGGGTCACAGGGTCAAAACGTGATTTCAACTCAAAATGCATCTTCTCCTACAAATTACGTAGGACAGTGACGCCACTTGCACACATGCATTGTAATTATCCAGTGTCTATGTTGTGTACACATATTTGGGGTCAAAGGTCATTAAGGGGTCACCACACGGCTGTGTTCGTGGTCTTAGACCACAGCTAAGTCTAGTTTACCTTGTTATTTCAATCTAAAATGGACAGCACCAATTCCCGTCAGTAATGTGTCTCTTTTCCACATTGCTGGCAATATATATCAAACAGTCATAATTGGCGGTCATTTCAAATCATCCCCAAGTCAACGAGGTTTAAGAAAGTTCTCTCATTGTTAATTGTTGGTTATGCATACCTGTACAAAATGCAATGCCTGGTAAACCACCACTTGAACAGGATTTAGCAAAAGCAAACAAAGACCAGAGCTATTAAAAGTTCTATAGCCATCTAAGGTAGAAGCTTATTATCCACTTCAACAATGGGATTATTGATTAATTTTGACTATCAAAATGAGACAGATGTCGGCCAGCTTAAGTTACCGATGAATACGACCTTCGTACACATTTTACACCGTAACTCAGAATACAATTTAGGGAATTTACGGCTCATTTGTGCTGCCGGGTCACATTTGTAGATGTCACGCGTCAATGGTGAGAGCACTGTGTATAGGAAAACGGACAGTAACTGCAGTATGGATGTCATTACGGCATAACAACACTTTTAAGGGTACGTGCCCATCAATTTCATTCAGGGGCGTGTTTGAAAAACGGCACAGCGCATTAGTAAAAAGAATAAAACTATGAATGCTAAAGGCACTATCAATGCTAAAGATGCCTATTGTGCCACGGTGACTGTGCTTAACATTCGGCGATTTTCAAAGATATACATATCAACACGTTTCTAGTGTATTGAAAATCAGATTTTGGTAGGAATACAGTCATAGAAAGACATATGACTCTACTTGTCTGTTTGTTTTCATTTAATACAAAGTAATTTTGATGAATTGAACTGGTACGACTCTTAGGACTCATGATAAACGACGATTAATTTTGTAATAATAAAATCCCATATCAATTAATTTGTGACCGTACACCACGAATGAGCCGTAAATGTCCTCAATTGTATTCTGAGTTACAGTGTAAAATGGGCATGAAGGTCGTATTCATAGGTACCTCAATTTGGTGCTACGTGTACCTCATTTAATGAGATACACGTAGCACCAAATTGAAATACCTATGAATATGACCTTCATGCCCATTTTACACTGTAACTCAGAATACAATTGAGTACATTTACGGCTCATTCGTGGTGTACGGTCACATTTAAATTGAATCCAAAAGGAAATGTCAGGTCAAAATTCTCACCTTAGAATTATTGTGAAATAAAATCAAACCAAATTTAGGCTCCGCAAACAACGTCCAATTATTCCTATTGGTGTTTGCTACACGTGCATATAATACATTATGATTTGGGGCTAATTTGAGAAGAGTTAATGCCTCGAGTTTCAAAATACACCGAGTGATGTTTTTTGATAAAAAAAACATCGACAATTCAAGACTCTGTAAAAACAAATCAAGAATTATCTGGGATAATTGCAACTAAGTAAAATGAAAGTTATGATCTAAGCTACCAGATGCATCATTAATTTCCTGACTATGATATTTAGTTGTGGGAAAAGATTACTTTAATGTTTTGGCGGGATTATTTCCGCCAAAATTGCAACCAAAAAGAGCATGTCGCCTTAAAAACGTCCCAAACGAGTGACTACTCCTTTTCATTAAGGTTAGCAACTATTTTAAACTGGTAGTTCACAACATCTTTCAAATGGTAGTGAACTTTGGCAAAAATTGCATTGATCATTTCATAGCGAGTGTAAGAATTCAAATATCACGGATATACTTTTGTAGGTCCTGTGGCTCTTGAGTTATGTCTTGAAGAGGGCTGAAACAATAACGCTTTTGTAAAATGTACATAACTCATTAATAACAATCAATAATATATTGCTTCGACCAACAATACCGCATCTGCCATTAATGATCGAGGCTCCACCCAATTTGTTCAACGCGGCGTTTACGGCTTTGGACGTATAGATATCACACACTTGCTCACACTCGTGCACATAGTGTATGCGTAATTATTCAACAATAGAAATTTTCCTGTAAAATAGGTCACCTGCACATCGACCATTTAAATATAGTATAGTTGTATAGGGTAGTACAAAACTTTCCTCAAAACAATTAACAATCCCGCGAAAATCAGCCATAAATATATTGTCATCCCTATATTTTAATTGAAAATTATTAGTTGAGGACATTATTGGCCTGTGTATAATTATGATTACTGTATTGATTTCGAGCTAATTCTTATACGTTGAAGCATGCATAAATATGATAGATAGATAGGTTATTTCCATACCAAAATAATACATACATAACATTATTACGTCCAAAAGGCCAAAGGAAGCCAGAGGTGGACAACACCTTTCATCTTGCATTACATTACACATAATATTATGTGAAACCAAAGTACGAGAGGACACAAGGACTGAACACATAAAATTATGCCGACAAACATTTAAAATTACAATCATATAACTTAAAACATGCCATAATAATATATAGTATGTTATTGAACAATAGTATATTATTGAATAATAGTATATTATTGAATAACACATTTTTGAATAAATATGAAGTATTATAAAATGATTTGAAAATGTGCAACTTATACTCAAAGAGACTTGTCAAATCTAATCTTAATTTGGATTTCAATATGTTAGTAGATTTTGAATTTTGTGTGTATGGGATATAAAATGGGACCTGATGATCTTATTCCTCTGGATGAGAAAGCCGTTTAATTTCTAACCAACTGGTAATCATTCTTTCGTCTTGTGTTTATGGTATGGACATTTTTCTTTTCTTTTCATAAAATAACATTCAAATAAAGTTGGTAATAAATTAACAGAATGCTTATACATAAAGATTCCAAGATAATATTTATACATGTCAGAGACATTGAGAATCTTTAGAATTTTGAATAGTGGAGCTGAATGAGCCCTAAAATCACTCTTAGAAATGTTTCTTACGACTCTTTTCTGTGAATTGAGTAATTTGTCCAAATAAATCATATGTGCATTTCCCCTAATCAGAATGCCATAACTCAATTACGGCATTATCAATGAAGAAAATATATTTCCCATTTGATATAATTGGGCACTTCGGGGTTCGGTACATATTATAAACAATTCAGTATGATATACTTTCGATGGTAAATATATTTTCACTTTAAAAGTTTGTAGTTTTCATAATTGCAATGTGTTAATATTTTATAAAAACACGTATAAGTCTATAATTGTAAGAGTATCGGATCATTTTGAAGGTTAACAAATGCGAAACGCCGGCCGTAGAGACCAGCAATAAATGTATATATCAGGGATTGCCGCGATTATTGCAGTAGTTTTATGAATAGAATACAATAGCGGATACAATATAACTCTATTGCGGGCAAATAAACCTCGTCGCGTTGCTAAATTTCAATTTTTCTTTTTTTAACTAACCGTTATTTCATTAACTAACCGTTATTTTTTAAACTTTGGAAAACCTCGACCGAGGTTTTTAATTCGGAGTTATAGTGAAAAATGTGCATAAAGGTTCTATGTATCTTAAGTTGGTGCTACATGTATCTAATTTTACTTAACTTGCATGTTTTACTGTTGAACTTGTTGTGGTACCTTTTCTCGGCACTATGGTTCTGCTAAAAAAAAAACCATGCTGGATCGATGTTCTTATACAAAATATTATAACTCTCATACAATTTTCATGCCTGTAGAATTAACTATCGTGTTTGAAACAGATATACCGTAATTTTAACAATTTACTCTAGTGCAGTTTCTTGCCTGAAGAGATTCTTGCGTACAAAAAAAAAATCATTGAATGATGCTTCCGACTAGAAGGAAGTTGACAGGGGTATCAAGAGTGGCTAACCATCAAAATATCGCACAACAAAAGTTTTTCAGATTTCTTCTTTATTACTTTTTACAATTCTCTTATTTTTCATTGTTGAACTTATTACACAGAAGAAACACAATGAAAAACTAATTATTGTACACGTGTAAGGGTCGCTCCGGGTCGAGAGTCACTTCCGGGTCAAGGGTCATTTCTGGATCGCAAGGCCGATCCCGTAATTTTGACTTCGATACGTAGTATAGAACGAAAAATACGACATTTCTTATCGACCTAGTTTGTAATTTGATCTTTAATGAGTATACGGAATTTAACACCTATACGTTCCGTAATACGGCCGATATGACGCGTTATTTTAGGCAAAATATGTTCCTTAATTTAAAATGTCCGTGTTTCTAGAACAAACATACCACCGTGAGGGCCATTTCGGGTCAAATGTCACTTCCGGGTCAAAAGTCACTCTTAAAAAAGTTTTTTTTTTTCGAAAACTCTTTTTTAATTTTTTTTTTCAAAATGGCGGCATTGCCGGTTGACCTTTCAAAATGGCGGGAGTTCCGGGTGATCTTAACCACTTCCGGTTGACATTTGACCTTTGACCCTGAAGTGACCTCGTGATCTTTGACATAGGTTGACCTTTGACTTTTGACCTCGTGACCCGGAAGATGCTCTGGCAAGCTATATTACTACTGTCTTTTATTCCATGGGGTGTATAGATTTCTACTGGAATAGCGCCTGTTAACGTAAGTAAGACAAACAAAACGGTATTTATTCTGTTATTTATTTGCAGATACTTTCTACGACAAAACACAGCTATAAACGTAATACTGTTTTTTAGAATCTACCTGTAAAGTGTGCTGATGCTTGTGGATCAACGTTTTGACTGACTATATTTAATTTTGCTGATATGTTTGCCAGAATTTGCCGCATGTCACGAATCTATTTACTTGTAACGTTGACATCAATTGCATTGTATGGCGTGTTTTTAACAGCTAAAATCGATCAAAATAGTCTGTCAATTAGGACCTTGTGTGATGAGCGATTGGGCTCTTTTGAAGATCGATTTCGTAATGAAGATGTCCGGCAAAAAGATGGCAAAGAAGAGAGCGTTTGGAATGGTGTTGATAAAGGGCAAAGTAAGGTACGCGAAATTGAAGTGCTGCTTCGTGAACTGAATGAAAAAATAAATACCAAAAGTCAATCAAGTGACAATAAAAGCAATACAGCTGTGGCAAAAACTAAACGTGTTGACAAAGAAGAATCTAACAAAGGGGATTTAATATCGCCGTTAGATTTTTCTCAAGTTTCGACCAAAACACCACAAAAGTTGACGGTATTATTAGAAAGACCAGCTATACTTCCTGCTCAACCACATGGGGTACCAATGGATATGATGTCGTACATGATCGATCCAAACTATAAAGCTTCCGTAAGTATTATTAAGCTAATTCCTAATCCCAATACAGCCTGTCTCCAAAAAAAAATTGTGCAAGTGGAAAACGCTCTCTTTGGTAATTAGAGAATACCGTTGTGACATGAAGCTTATATCAACGCGAAGGACGTAGTCTTAGCTCTCAAATGCCGTTTGTTCTGTTCAATTTGCTTGTTTTAATCTCGAGATATGATCATTTAACAACGAAAAGGTAAAATCACAATTGTGCCACTTTTACTAAGCAAGAGAGCTCTACATGTAAAACCAATGATACCTGATATGGATGCGTCTAATGCACTCCCCCTTCGGGACTCGTGTATCGCATGCATCAACAATCAGCGCGCGTGCATTATTTTGTCTATAAGTTCTCTCCCAACAAGTAATACGCGTTCATTAACCTATAGGCTAAGTGTGCAATATTTGTTTGTCTTTTAACATGTCTTAACCCTAACCGCCTAGGGGCTTTTCGGCGACGGTAAGGGAAAGAAGGAAGGAATAAACAGAGAAAAGAAGGAAATAAGTTGTTTGCTCTGGGTGGGATTCGAACCCGAGACCCCTCACATGCCAAGCACACGGTCGGCGACACCTTGCCACGGGTCTTGGGCTTCGCTGGCCAGCGAAACCATGCCTATATATCACTTAGGGCCATTGCGTCATCACACCATGTGGGAAGCACGCACGAACAGCGCATATATCAAGTAGTATTTTGTAGTATACGGTACGGTTAGGGTTAATGAAGCATATATTGAGTTTCGATAGTGGTAACCTAACCCTAACCGCCTTCGGCGACGGGAAGGGAAAGAAGGAAGGAATAAAGAGAGAAAAGAAGGAAAGAATAAAGAGAGAAAAGAAGGAAAGAAGTTGTTTGCTCTGGGTGGGATTCGAACCCGAGACCCCTCGCATGCCAATCACACGGTCGGCGACACGTTGCCACGGGTCTTGGGCTTCGCTGGCCAACGAAACCGTGCCTATATATCACTTAGGGCCATTGCGTCATCAAACCACGTGGGATGCACACACGAACAGCGCATATATCAAGTAGTATTTGTAGTATACGGTACGGTTAGGGTTAAGTGACTAAGAGAACAGTATTTACCATGATAAAATCTTTGACATGCACATGTTTTTTAATTTTACAGCAGAATGTGAAATATTTATTTATCTTTTAATCTGTTTTAAGTGGATAAAGAGAATCACTATTCCTGCATCATGATAAAACAGTAAAAACAGTATTTTTTTTTGTATTGTGCATTCTTTTGATTTCACGAAGGAACTCTTGATATAAAACTTGATGCTGTCACTGATTTACATGTAAAGCCTCTATTCCCTAGTAAAAGTGCACAATTGTGATTTTACCCTTTCGTCATTAACTAAACATATCTCGAGATTAAAACAAGCAAATTGAACAGAACAAACGGCATTCGAGAGCTAAGACTACGTCCTTGACGTGGATGTAAGCATCATGGCATAACGGTATTTTCTAATTGCCAAAGAGGGCGCTTTTCACTTGCACATTTTTTTGAGACAGGCTGTATGTATATATTTGTTTTAATATCGTGCACACTGGCTTACTTCGTCTCCAAGTGTTCGGGGGGTGGGTGCTTTGTTTTCTTTTGTTGTTCTTGTTGTTTGTTTTTTGTTTGTTTTTGTTATTTGTTTTGTTGTTGTTGTTTTTTTTTGCTTTTGTTTCTGTTTTTATTTTTTATTGTTTGCTTTTTTTTTTTTTTTTTTTTTCAAAATGGCGCACAATATGGCCGCCAAATGCTTAAAAAGACTATAAGTTATCGTATTCGTATTCTATATTCATTATATTGTACACTGATACTTCCTTATGTTAATTACGGTATTATAGCATGGGGCAGCACTTGTAAAACATACTTAGATAAACTTTTCAAACTGCAAAAGAGGGCTTCCAGAAGCATTTCAAAAGTATTTTGTAAGGCAGAGTACTCTGCACAAGTACCACACGAGAAACAATGCAGATTACCATTTTCCTAAATCTAAAACGAATTTCGCTCATAAAACCTTTAAAAACAGCAGGCCCAATTAAGTGGAATTCACTTGAGAAACATATCAAGACTATAAAGACGATCAAGCATTTCAAAACCAAAGTGAAAGATAATATAATTCTTAATTACATTTACAGACTTGACATTTAATATGGAATACTTTTTCGCATACTTCCAAGACTGGACTGGTAGAGGTCTGCATAAACTGCACGGGCTAAATATTAATTGGGGTGTGTCGGCAGATGATGTAAAATAATTGTTTGACAGAAAATGTGCTTTCCATTAGTTTACATTCTGGCGCTCATTATGTACTGAATTAGCCTAAAATGGCGCATTTAAGGCGACTGAATTTGCTTTTTGTGGGGGTAAAATTTCTAAATTTGAGCAACATTATTCTGATATTATCAAATGCATCGAGGTTTGAGGCGATTTTACTAAACCTAAATACCAATAAGTGTTCGTGAGAACTGAAATGCACCTGTGATCTACCAGTTTTGAAAGTGGGAGGAGCTTTAAAAATATGGCTCTTAAAAGAGGTATGCACTTAGAAAGTTTAAATGGTCCCCTGGGGCCAAATGTTATAGACTTACTGTACACAAAGAAATGTTGTGAGTTCATTGGACACAAATGAATCCACACAGTTGTTCTTGTTTGACCCCAACGGGCCATTCGAAGTTTCTGAGTACGTACAGCCTTTAAGAGCCCCATTTTAAGCTCCTCCTCTGTTCAACAACTTGGTGCATTGTAAGTGTTTTTCAGGTGTGATGAATGCGAGTTGTTGACGAAGTTTAAGAAATATCACCTCAAACCCCTTTGAATCATTTTCTTACAATCCGTGACACTACTATACGTGGCACTTCGGGACACTTTTGACCTATGACGTCATAACGTGACCTTGGACCTGACATTTGACCCTTGACCCATGACATTTGACCCGGAGTGACATTTGACCCGGGTTCGACCTTTGAACCGGAAGTAGCGCCATTTTGGGCGTAAGAGGTACCTAGAGGGCGTTTTTAGGCCGCCATTTTGATTCTAAGATACAAAGAGGGCGTTTTAAAAATAAAATGATGTAATAACGTTTAAAAATGATGTAATATAACCGGTAGTTGCGCAATAACGTGATTAGCACGTGATCGGTGGCACTATTTGCCACTCATCTATCTGCCACAGACATCTGTCGACTTCAGCGTCTCCAAAATGCCGCCGCAAGAGCCATCTTTGCTGTCGGTCGGAGAGTTGATGCTGCCTCACTGCTGGTCAAATTGCACTGGCTCCCCATCTCCAACCGCATTACTTTCAAGCTTCTGCTATATGTTTACAAATCCATGCATAATCTCGCTCCAGTGTACTTATCTGACTGTTTCATTCTATATGTTCCTGGCCGACCTCTCAGATAATCGGGTGATACCACTCGCTTGGCAATTCCCAAAGCAAGTATCACTGCCTTTGGTGAAAAGCGATTTCACATCATTGCTGCCCAAGCCTGGAATGAACTCCCCATTACAATCAGATCAGCTCCATCCATTGATTCTTTCAAGAGACTGTTGAAATCATATTTATTCTGATGTATTTTGTATTATGTATTATGTTTTTTATGATATTTGTACACGCTATGGTACTTTTGTGTATAGCGTTCTAAATGCAGTGTATTACTATTAACGATGACATAATGCATAGATTGACGTGGACCAATCAGTATGTAACGTTAGATGACGAGTAGCCAATCAGCGATGACCCTAATCACAATGACATAAAACGGATGATGTAACATAACCCTTAGTTGCGCAACGAGGTGAAATAATGATGCAATAACGTTATTATTTTAATAATAGTTTATTCTTATTTTTTAAATTTCTTTGTTTCTTCTTTTGTTTTTTTTGTTTTTAATTATATTTTTAAATTAAATTAGTTAAATTTTGACACCATGGCACTTTTTATTTCTCTGTAAATTAATATTATTCAGAGCCATGTAAAATTGATAATAATTATATATCCAACATGCAAGTAACTTCTTCTGAAGCAAAAATATTCATGATATAATTATAGGCCTACACACGAGACATGATAGATGAAATTGCATGGATCTTGCATCATCTGGGACAATGGACATTTCTTGAATGATCTGTAGCTCCTATTGTCAAATTCTTTAACAATCTGAAATATCATTAAATATTCATGATATAATAGGCCTGTATGAGATATGATTGATGAAATTCAATATTACATCGATCTTTCATCATCTGGGACAATGCAATGATATGTTTACTTGTTGACACAACAAGATGCTTAGGATGTAAAAATCAAACACTTATTAAGAAATGACAATTGCGCAGATTTATTATGAGTTTCCTTCTGTTTTATTCGGTACAATAAGTTACATTTTTATGTTTCATGCTATCGATACCCTTCACCCAAAACATTCCAACTAAGTGTAAAATTTGTGATATAAAGTTTTTTTTTTTGAAAATGTTCATTTCCTTTCTATTGCTGATTGCAGCTGATTCTCCACCTTTTCCCTAACTTGGTTTACCACTTCTGCTTTTGTCCAGATGATTCCATCTACGAGGGAGCAATAATGGATCTTTCTAAAACACCGCATTAGAAAAGGCCCGTTTTTGCCGCCCTTTCCATTCCGATAATCTTTATTTTTGCATTTTGCTACGGATGTCGTTGTACTTTCCGCAAAATCAATCAAGTTGGCGTCTAAGCTTTGAATATTAGCAACCTCCAGCCATACAGCATTAACGTAGTTCAGATCCAATTCAGAAAACGCTTTTTCGTAAACGATGTCCCACAATGGATCGTCGCGATCTTCATCCAGATACACGCAAATGTGTTTCACCTGGCTAGGATGTCCGTTAGGATAATCAACGAGACATCCGTCACAATGCGTCTTCATGATTTCCCTCGCATCACGTTCCAACTCATTCCCGATAATATAATGCGCAAATTGATGAAGTAGATGTTGTTGTCTCCCCATCTCCATTTCTTCGATCGAGGCGTCCCAATCTTCCTTCGAGTTAAGTGAAACGTCGCTGATATTGAAAGTAGCCATCTCAGGCTATGAAGGATAAATTATGCAAGCTGAAGACGCGATGAAGCCCGTTGTTATGCCGAATAGAGACGTGCGTGCAGACTTTATATCCGATCTCTAGTATACGTCACGGATGACTCGACCAATCGTAATTCTGGATTGTGTTTCATTTCTAAAAAAACTATATTGACACGTGACCTTATGATGATAGGTTATTTATAGATGTTCCTTAGGTAACTCATACTTTTTCATTGACCAATCTGATCCAATAGTTCGACAATACGACCATCTCGGACCAATAGATACCATGTTTTTCCAGTCAGTTAGAGACTCTGTACTCTGGTTTACACCCTGAAAATTAGTTTTCACTCGATCCGCTTTTTTTCAATGTAACACATTTTATATCATCGATGCTACGCAGAATTAATCATCGCTCTCTTCAGCATGTTCCTCATCTTCAGGTTCCTCATCTTCAGGTTCCTCTTGTTGAAAGAGTCCATCAAATTTGGCTTGATGTTTAGCCATCACTCTTTTGAGCGCTTTGCGGATGTTCATGCCCTTATCCATCTTCTCTTCGAGGTCAGCCACGATATCCTGATGAGTGCCATCGTCTTTCAGATGTACGTCGCGTGACAAAAACGTCGTGTAGCGGTCGAAAAAGAAACGTTTAACCGCCCACATGGTTTTCATATCTGCCTTTTCTTTAGCCCCCTCTTCGTCCATCATATCTTCGTTGACGTATTTTTAGAATTTTTCATCCCACATTTCGCGAGTAGCTCGTTTGGCCTGCTCGTACCATTCTTGATACGCAGCGTTGTCCTCCAGCTCGACATCGCTAGACGCATCTGCATCCGAATTTTAAAACTGCAGCCAACAAGCTAATAGTTGAGACTTATGACTGATATTTGATTTTCTTACAGGAAACATTCATATTGTCCCACTGCACTAATTTTATTCATAAGTCTCGATGTTTTGAATGTTAAATAATAGGATGAAAACACCAGATATTTGCACACATCCCAATGCAAGGTATGATCAACTATACCACATGTGTACAAAAGCCAGACATACAAAGTCAGAAACCCCATTGGGTTGTGGGAATGTCTTTAAACATCCTCTGCCTCAACCTCAGATTCGGTTTCATTAATCTCGGAATCTCCAACATCAGAATCATCCATCTCGGAATTTTCATCTTCGTCAAATTCATCTTCAGCGTGTACGGCGTTCTCATGCCTCTTCAGGTCGTACTTTCGCCCGAATGATTTATCGCAGAGGAGACAAGCGTGGGGCTTTGCTACATTCATGTTGACTGTTTCGAGGCTCACCTTCAAATGACGAGATACGGTTCAAAATTCACATTATATGCTCTATCGGGTAACATTTGCGCAAACGACGCATTTTGACGCATTTTGTTACGCACTTGACGCATATTGACGCCGCACTTGACGCACTATGTTACGCAATCGACGCATTTGTGACGCATTCAACGCATTTTCATGGCGCAAACGACGCATTGGCCACACACCGTGTCCACAAGTCTTCTCCATCACCCTGCACATGGTATATCGACGCAATCGACGCATTTTGACGCCGCAATTGACGCACTCGATGCATTTCACAACGCAATCGACGCATTTCATGGCGCAATCAACGCATTTCATGGCGCAAACGACGCATTTCATGACGCAAACGACGCATTAGCTACACACCGTGCCCACAACTCTTCTTCATCACCCTGCACGTGGAACAGACCGTCCGCCTTTTGTAACGCAATTGACGCATTATGTTACGCAATTCACGCAATTCCTGCAGAATGTAGAATCCTCCTGCATTTCTCAGAAAGCAGTGTGGGGAAAGAATACTGCCAAGAAGACTGCTAGAATTTTCTTAAGTGCAATACATTAACATTTTTGACTTGAAAAGAAAAAAGCCTACTTGTGTGGTGTCAAGCATTTACATTACGAAGTATTCATATTTCATGGCAGCGATAATCTGAAAATCGTTTTTTGGCCTGACATGTCTCCCACAAGACATTCCTTGAATCCACAAATTACATTATATAAAGTTCAGCTATTGTAATGAAACTATTAATGGGTGACGGTGTTGAATTTTGGAAATACCTACCTACCTATCAGTCAGCATCGTGCATTTCTTCACCTGCTGCCTTACGTAGGAAAAACTTCCACGTGGCCCGTAGCAATTTCAGCTTCTTCCACAGACCACCTGGTGCCAAGTCTATCCAAGTCCCTCTAAATAACACTCTTCCAAGTTGTCCTAGGGCGTCCAGGTCTTCTCTTTCAATGGGGGGATTCCAGCTTTCTTGGGCCGGATGCGACTCTCATCCATTCTGCGCAGATGGCCAAACCACTGTAAGCATCGCTTTCTTATGATACATTGTAGTGAGCTTCTGTTGTTTCGTCATTGATGATCTTATAAAGTCGTTGGTGATATACTGGGTCCGCGGAGAATTTTCCTTTGGCATCTCATATCAAATGCATCTAATCTGGAATACTGAGGGTTCAGCATTCAGAAGCATATAAAAGGGCAGAGAGAACGTATGCACTATAGGTGTCTAATTTGATATACCCGTTCCTTCCACACCTTCTTAAGTTCTTTAAAAGCATCAGATGCTTTACCACTCCTATGATTGAGCTCCTTATTATATGATCCATCAGCACTAAAGTATGCTCTCATATATTTAAAGTGATCCATAACCTTGATGAGGCATTCATCTCTCATTGGAGCCAACGGTGCTGAGCTTGAAAGACCAAGTGATGGCTTCAGTTGTATCTGTCATCTTGGCATCAGAATGGATTAGGAGGGCTATGTCAGCATAGTCTAGATCAACCAGTTTTACCTCCGGGTACCTCAAGCTTCGCCTAGGTAGAAGGGTTATACCTTTCTTGCTTTCTATACGAAGTCGATGACATTTCCAAAAAGCAGTGGTGATCAAATATCACCCTGTCTGTCTTACGCCAGTGACTATATTGAAGAATTTGGAAAGGGAGCCCTGTGATTTGATCGCACATGTTGTGGCATGATAAGAGTTAATTATGAGTTTGATGATCTTCCTTGGGATGCCATAGACGTGCAGGATTTTCCATAGAGATGGTTGGCGAGTCAAAGGCAGCCTTAAAGTCTATGAAGTTAAATAAAGCTTGGTAGCTGTTGGTTCAGACATTTCTTGATGATTTGGTTCAGGCCGAATATTTAATCCTGGCATGGGCGTCCCTAAAACCAGCTTGGTTGTCCCTCATTCTTACTTCAACGCCATCCTTCACTCTTAGAAGTACGATTGTGGAGAAAACTTTGCCTGCAATGGCCAGTAGAGTGATACCATAGTTATTGCTGACAGTGAGAAAGGCATCCCTTCTTTGGTAATGGAAGGACTATGCCTTGTCCCCATTCTCTTGGTGTTTTCTCGGTTCGCCTTCATCAGTTTACAAATTATCAGCAACCATTATTTGATGTTGTCGCCACCATCCTTGAGAAGTGAGAGGATGTTATCAATGCCCGGTGCTTTGTTTCGTTTGAGCAGGCTAAGAGCCCTGTCAAGTTCTTCTCTGGTTGGCGGTTCCATATCAATTTTTAGTTCTTCGAAAAGGATTGAACTTTCAGAAGTTTAATAACTCACTAGGCTCTTCAGCGTTTGAGCAGGTCTTCAACAGATTCAGCCCATCTCTGCAGTCGAGCAGCCTCATCCTTAAGTATTTCTCCTTTGGCATCTCGTATCTGCGAGGCCTTTCTGCTGGTTTTACCAATGAGAACATTATTCAGCTGGTAGACCCCCTCTCTCTCTCTCTCTCTCTCTCTCTCTCTCTCTCTCTCTCTCTCTCTCTCTCTCTCTCTCTCTCTCTCTCTCTCTCTCTCTCTCTCTCTCTCTCTCTCTCTCTCTCTCTCTCTCTCTCTCTCTCTCCCCAGGCAAAAAATATCAGACACATTTCGGAAACATTCACCACTTTCACGACTGGTGCTAAGGAAAATGGTGGTAAAACGGGGTTGAAACTCATTAATTTCACCCTTTTTACGACCAATTTCAGGGCCAGTTCATGGTTTCACTAGTTTCGATTGTCATTCTCATGGGTGAACTCGTGATATATCAGGGGCGGACTCATGAAATTAATCCCAAAATAAAAGGTAGTGAACATCACTAGCTCACCCCTGAAACTTCTCTACCTCCACTCATGAAAAGTTCTATTCATATAATGAGAGTGGTAAATACGGATTAAGTTCACCCTCGATCCACATTTCACTCATGACAAATCCTGTGTCAATCATACCAGAACACCGCAAACATATTGTTGCTCACTTAAAATGTTTCTGTTATGCGTCCGCCCTCTTGTGACCATAATCAAAGCATGTAAAGTTTAGCAACTATTTTAAACTGTTGCAATTTGGTAGTTCACAGCATGTTGCGAATAGTAGTGAGCTTTGGCAAAATTGCATGATCATTTCACAGCGAGCGTGTAAAAGAATTAAAATATCACAGATATACTTTTGTAGGTCCTGTGGTTATGTTGAGTTATGTTGTAAAGAGGACTGAAACAACAACACTTTTGTAAAACGTGCATAACTCATTAACAACAACAAATTTACCACCAGTTTATCATGAGAAAGATGTTATCAAAAAGAAATTGATTAAAAAAATAATACAGGTAATATTGTATGCTCTTGAAAATCCATTTAGAGTTTCTGAGTAATAGTAAGCCTGTAATATAGGTCTTCCCGTCCAATTTCAAACTTTGATCGTTCAGTTTAGTATAAGTGTCATTCCTTTTCGCGCGAATTGAATGAACGCTTACATCTCGATTTGAATTTAGTAGAAAAATGGGCTATCCTAGTGTCCAGAAAAGAAGCTCCTGACTATTTGTTATTATAATTATATAATAGATATATTATGTGATATCATGTGCAATGAGGCAGCAGGATACAGTTGAACATGTCTTCTACACACTAGTGATAATTCATTAAAAAATAAGATGTCTCGTGAGATCATAATATAATTATCTCCGAAGATAGCACTCATTTTGCTTATGTGTAGGCCTACTGTTTGAGATTCCAGATTTGTATACAAGTCATTAATTTGCAACATAATATACCCGGTTGTTATGCGGTGATTAGCCAGTACATGCAATTCATGTGGTGATATAGTATTAGTATTTTTAAGCAACGATTCTTTTTTCTGTTGCGTATTGAGAACATTGGCATTGCCTTAAAATACGGGCGGTGGAATCAATTGTCATTTTGTTAATAAAACAAAATTATTTGGTGTAAGTAGAGGATGATGCAGTCATTTGTATGATAAATAGCTTTATACATCATGTATCGTTCCGCACTAAATACTACTATGCAATATTAATGTAGTAGTAATAGACTTGCCGAGTTACCCCGTTTTCTTTTCCATTTTGCCGTGCTGTAGTATAATAAAATGAGCGGTCTCCATTTTAAATTTGCAATTAAATGCTTTATCACAAAATATTTATACTGATAGTACGATTAGGTCGATTGTCAAAAACATAAATAAGAAATTCAAACTTTGCTTGGTTGAATGAAAATATCCCGTTCAAAAGTTTGTTTTAAACCAAGTTTCGAGGTAGCCATCATATTAAAGAATATTCCATATCATTTTAGTTGAAATATAGACGTACAGTTTGGCAGGTGTAAAGCATGCAAACAATTCGTTCTGCCGATCATGGTTTCTCTTATGACTCCTGAAATCGACTAGTGTTCGCTAGTGACGTGGGCGCTTTCACTAGCGAGTTTGGGTGTTAAAGTCCAGATCTATTGTTCTTTTCACTACCAATTCACTACCCGAATTCTCTATTGGTTTCAACGTAAACTAATAAATAGCACTGGTAAACTGGTGGTGAATTGAGCGGACTCGCGGGCGAAATTTGGGCTTGAAACTGGTGAAAATTATCGAACGGTTCAACGGGCGCTTTAGCACTTTTACCGCCTAACTTCTTGAGCTGTGGCCGAGTATGTATCTGGTCAGGTTTTTTTCACACACGATGATAATATTAGTATTAATTATTTGTTAATAAAACAAAATTATTCTTATAAGAATTCTTTTAGAAATATCCATATCATGCAAATTTCTGCATTAAATATTATTATGAGAAAGGTGTTATCAAAAAGAAATTGATAACTATAGGTAATACTGTATGCTCTTACAACTCCATTTAGAGTTTCTGAATAATAGTAAGCCTGTAATAAAAGATAAATTGGCTATCCTAGTGTCCAGAAAAGAAGCTCCTGACTATTTGTTATTATAATTATATAATATAGATATATTATGTGAGATCATGTGCAACATATGTAGCAGCAGGACACAATTTAATATGTCTTCTACACACTAGTGATAATTCATTAAAAAATAAGATGTCTCTTGAGATCAAAATACAATTATCTCCGAAGATCGCACTCATTTTGCTGACAAGTAGGCCTACTGTTTGAGATTCCAGATTTGTATACAAGTCATTAATTTGCAACATAATATACCCAGTTGGTATGCGGTGATTAGCCAATACATGCAATTCATGTGGTGATATAGTATTAGTATTTTTAAGCAACGATTCTTTTTCTTTTGCGTATTGAGAACATTGGCATTGCCTTAAAATACGGGTGGTGGAATCAATTGTTATTTTGTTAATAAAACAAAATTATTTGGTGTAAGTTGAGGATGATGCAGTCATGATAAATAGCTTTATACATCATGTATCGTTCCGCACTGTACTTTGATCAGATCGTAATCGACGGGCCTTATAACATCGCGGATTAATATCAAAATATTTCATTTTGAGAATTGTCTTGTGACATCACGCCAGAAACATCACAAATTATTAATTCAAGTCCTATGCTTTGTCTACTTTGTGTATGTAGCACGCAAAATATAGACCAAACAGTTCAACTAATAACACTCTTAACGTGGGTCTACTTTTCGGCGTAGTGTTAAAAGCCTAACATTTCCCGCCTATTACGAGCTGATCAAACTATAAATACTACTATGCAATATGAATGTAGTAGTAATAGACTTGCCGAGTTACTGCGTTTTCTTTTCCATTTTGCCGTGCTGTAGTATAATAAAATGAGCAGTCTCCATTTTAAATTTGCAATTAAATGCTTTATCACAAAATATTTATACTGATAGTACGATTAGGTCGATTGTCAAAAACATAAATAAGAAATTCAAACTTTGCTTGGTTGAATAAAAATATCCCGTTCAAAAGTTTGTTTTAAACCAAGTTTCGAGGTAGCCATCATATTAAAGAATATTCCATATCGTTTTAATTGAAATATAGACGTACAGTTTGGCAAGTGTAAAGCATGCAAGCAATTCGTTCTGCCGATCATGGTTTCTCTTATGACTCCTGAAATCGACTAGTGTTCGCTAGTGACGTGGGCGCTTTCACTAGCGAGTTTGGGTGTAAAAGTCCAGATCTATTGTTCTTTTCACTACCAATTCACTACCCGAATTCTCTATTGGTTTCAACGTAAAGTAATAAATAGCACTGGTAAACTGGTGGTGAATTGGGCGGACTCGCGGGCGAAATTTGGGCTTGAAACTGGTGAAAATTATCGAACGGTTCAACGGGTGCTTTAGTACTTTTACCGCCTAACTACTTGAGCTGTGGACGAGTATGTTTCTGGTCAGGTTTTTTTTTTTTTCTATATTATGGTATTACTGTCTGTTCAATTAGCTTAGATTCTTGAATATTAAAGAATATTTCATATCGTTTTAATTGAAATATAGACGTACAGTTTGGCAAGTGTAAAGCATGCAAGCAATTCGTTCTGCCGATCATGGTTTCTCTTATGACTCCTGAAATCGACTAGTGTTCGCTAGTGACGTGGGCGCTTTCACTAGCGAGTTTGGGTGTAAAAGTCCAGATCTATTGTTCTTTTCACTACCAATTCACTACCCGAATTCTCTATTGGTTTCAACGTAAAGTAATAAATAGCACTGGTAAACTGGTGGTGAATTGGGCGGACTCGCGGGCGAAATTTGGGCTTGAAACTGGTGAAAATTATCAAACGGTTCAACGGGTGCTTTAGTACTTTTACCGCCTAACAAATTGATACTTTTTTGGTGCATGTATTAAATAAAGGTTTGAATAAAGGAGAAATGTCATCTTCTTAGAGGCAAGCTGTGATTACTTTGATTGAGAAAGAAGGTAAAGACAGATGCAAGTTAAAGAATTGGAGACCCATGTCCTTATTTAATGTAGTCTACAAAATCGCCTCTAAAGCCCTTGCGATGAGAGTTGAAAAGGTTATTCATAACTTGATATGATAAACCAAAGTGGTTTTGTTAAAGGTAGATACATTGGTGATTCAGTTCGCTCTATCAATGATGTAATGGAGTATACCAAATTTAAAAATATTTCAGGTCTTCTTTTGTTCTTAGATTTTGAAAAAGCGTTCGATTCGTTAGAGTGGAACTTTATTTTTCAAGCTTTAAATCGAATGAATTTTGGTCCAAGTTTGGTTAAATAATTATGTCAAAGCCCTAAGTTAATTCAGTATGCAAATGACACTACATGTGTTTTAGCTGATGTTCAGTTAGCAAATAATCTTATAAAGGTTTTAGATTGTTTCACTAAGGTCTCTGGATTGAAATTAAATGTATGTAAGTCTCAAGCATTATGGCTTGTTGCTAAGAGAAAGGAAGGTTGAAAATGGTTGATGTAACATCTATTTTTGCTGCTCAGAAAATTAAGTGGGTTAGTAAATACAATACCACTTCAGCGCCTTGGAAAATTATTTAGAATGGATTTATCATCCTATATGGTAATGATTTAATCTTTTACTGTAATATCTCCCCAAAGCAGATAATGAAATGGCATATTCCGTCCTTGTATAAAGATATGTTGATTTCGTATATTAATTTAAGTAATTCTGATAATGTCGACCCTCATCAGCAATGCATTTGGAACAATCGTCACATCCTTGTGAATCTCCAGTCCATCTATTTTCAGCATTTTTTGATCCATGGTATGAAGTTTGTTAGTGACTTATTTTACACTGATGGTACGATTGTTCCATTTAAGGTCTGGAGTGATAGAGGAATTTTTAAAAAGTGCCTTTTCATAACATTTTCCGCATGATATTCTTTTGTCATGTTAGTGCACAAACTTGCATGATATAGATATTTCTCATATCAATAATTGTGTTGTATTAACAAATAATTAATAACAATAGCCGCGTCGAACCCTGTATGAATCACGGTGAAGTCACTTCTTTGTAATACTCGGATGTGCCACAACTGACTGCCTCGAAAAAGGCAGTTTTGAGATAATTGCATTTAAGTTGTGCAACTTGGTTTATAAATACCCGCGGCAGATCTGTATTGAAATGACCGCTTTTTTGAATGGGTGAAATTATATATATTAAAGTTACATTCACAAAAACATTGTTGTAATTCATTAATTGCTCATGATACTAAATTATTTATAAGCCAATTTGTCGAATTTGTATGGGCAAATTATTGGGCACTGATAGAACGGAATATGACAGGTATCACACTCCTTTTCTTCTTTTTTAAAAGCAATAATAATTGGCAAATTGATATCTATAATTGTCATGATTGTGGTTTCAGCCAAGAGGAAAATGTTAGATTTATATTTGTTTTAACGATTTTATTCTGTTTGCTTTAATTCAAACTATTCAGTATACCAGATTGATTGTTTATGAGCAAAATAGGGTATGTTATGGGATATGTATAAATTAAAATAATTGAGGAAAATAACAGGGAGAGTAAGACGTGAGGAAACAATTGATAATTCTGTATCACTTGCACATTTAAGATATCATGTTTTATATTATTCTGTGAGGGGAATAAAGGAATTTTTTCATAATTTTATAATTTTTTTATTTGCATTTTATTTTATGATTTTAAATGCATTAGGCAATGAATCAAAAGCAAAAGCAAAACATAAGGTAAAAGGAGGCCCGCCGAGCTGCCGAGAGCACTCAGAATATAGTTAATATATGTTATTAATTGATTTTGTTTTCCTCATAATTTATAAAATTAAGTGGAAGTAAAGGAATAAAACATTTTTTGTTCAATGGATATTTTCATTTGGTGAAATATGAACAGTTCACTGTCTCATGAAAATATTCTTCCCATTGTACTCATACTTTTGAAGTCATGCCAAGTTAGTCAGAAGATTGTAGGCCTATTAGTAATGTGTAGGTCTAAATGTAAGTCTTCAAAACATGCATAGGCCTATAAACAGAAAAGAAATTGTGGTTAAAAATGTTTGTAAAATGAAAATGCTAAGTCAGATGTGAACTATATTGGGAGCATTGACCACCCAAAATTGGGTGTATCTAAGAAATGATTTTCAAATTCAGAATAGCCAGTAATGATAACACCATTGCCACTTATTACACCCAATGTGTATTGTTACACCCATAAAGTATTAAATACCAACCAAGGTCTTTCTATTGTAAATCATTCTGAAGCTTAGAAATTGTCTTTTGTGGCAAGATTACATAGCAAACATCGGTTGGATATTTTGAAAGGAAGTTTTTAGAATCAAAAGAAGAGCTTTGTATTTTCCCTGCTGTATGCTTTTTAATACCAAATACACAGATACGCACACTTTGCACTTTATGACATGTTGGCTATGTCTAAGGAAGTGGTTATAAAATAATCGTCAGTGAAGAAAAAATAATTATGTATAACATGTTGAAAATGAGAAAAATATGAAAGCAGGGACCGTACATTACTAATGCCGGAGGGGCCTGGGAGAAATATAGGGAGTATGTGATTTTTTACTTTGACAAATACGGGGAATTATGTGATTTTATTTTTCCTGATGGGGGGAGGGGGTATGTAAAATTTAATAATTATTCACTATGTCAAGTGCAGTATCCCATCTTGTATGGACAGCAGTGTATATTAAAAATAGAGTCTTTTTCTGCAAAATTTCACAATAATGTCATTTTGATAGTTGATCAGCTGAGCGGATTTCGCATACATCAAAACCAAAGTTACACATAAAATTACTTAACATCCAGGTTAGGTCTATTTTTAGGAGCAGCTTGTCCTGCGAACTAGTTGCTTTTAGGCTAAATTTTACACACTGGTAGACAGTGACAATATCAGCCATACATACTTTGTTTTCTTGAACATGTATGAGAATTTAACATGTCATAAGCACACAAGCTCAAAATAAATATACATGTGCATACTTGTAAATGATGTGTTTTTATTTACTTTGAAAATTGTATATATTTTTATATTTTAAATTTGTATCTAATAGTTGTATATACCGTATAAACTGCATGTTGATAAGTGTTGCTTTTATAAATTGTATGTGTAGCAGGGCCCCATGTTAGACCAGCTATTTGGCTACCCTGGATAAATATGATTAAAATAAATATATAAATAAATAAACTTATCTCCTCCCCGCAAATAGCCCATAGTAGCTGGGCCGTAAATGCGAGAAATAACTTCCATCCTCCCAGTGAGGAAGATAGTATATTATATTTAGATAATTGGGGAGGTTAGAGAGGATGAAGCATAAAAGCATGGTATTGTCTTATCATACACAATATCGTGGTGCTGTTAAGGAAGGGGATATGAACGTTTGGACAGTATTTATTGTGGGACATTAGAGCACATCAGACATATGATATATCGAATTGCATTCTGAATACGAAGAATGGCCTTCTGATATCAAATAATTTTGATTTTTTGAAATTCGCAATGTAATACACATTTTATGGCTGGCAAATCATTAAAATTGATATTTTTGATATTTAACAGTACTCGAAGTAAACTTTATAAATCTGAAGATTTCTACCTAAAGTGTATGTAGGTGGGATGAAAAGCCGACGATCAATTGAAAATTTTGACCTTTCGTATTGAAGATATGGATTTTTTCCCCAAAACACCAAAAACAATTAGGTCTTTTTGGGAAAAATCCATATCTTCAATATGAAAGGTCAACATTTTCAATTGATCGTCGGCTTTTTCTCCCAGCTACAAACACTTTAAGACTATATCATTAAATTTATAAAATTTACTTCGAGGACTGTTATATCTCCAAAATGTGACAAATATCAAATTTTAATAATTTGTCATAAAATTTGTATTATATCGTGAATTTCATAAAATGAAAATTATTTGATATCAGAAAGACATTCTTCGTATTCAGAATGCAATTCGATAGGTCTGATGTGCTCTCATGTCCAACAAAAAATGCTGTCGAAACGCTCAAAACGCTATTCCAGTTCCCTTAAGTAACCCCAAAATGACAGGTGAAATAAATGGAATTGTAAGCTGAAATCGGGGTTGAAATTTCAAGATGAAAATGAGAAAATAAGGCATTTTGTACTATAGGGCCTATAGCAAAATTCACATCAAATTCCCGGTTTAAATTTTGAAGGATGCATGCAGACTAAACGATTTGAACACACCCTTTTTATGTTCCTGAGTATACTTTATACTAACATAATGTCAATACGAATTGCCTAATTATAAGTAACATAATTTGTTGGTCAAATTTGTTTGGTAGTGAGGTTAAAGCTCGACATTAGCTTGTAGGCCTACCTACCCATTTTACACCCATAAAGTATTAAATAGCCGCATGTATGCTCCGTACTCTTAAAAGATTTGGTTTTACCTATGATGAACTTGCAGTTATTTACAAAGCCTATGTACGACCATGGTTAGATTATGGTGATGTTGTGTGGGATTAGTCGTCTGTGACATGTGAACAGGTTAATTCTCTTGAAAAAGTGCAAAGGGCTTACAAAAAATACTTGGTAAGAAATACAACTCATATTCTGCTGCAATTGAAGAATTTGGAATTTAGACCCTTTCTGACCGTACGGAAAATTACAGTAGGAAATGTGCTCGGTCTCTGCCAAAATGTGATCGTACGAGCTATCTCATTCCCCCTACAAAGGCGCTATGTGTTGTAGCAAATTGTTCAGCTTCTGATGGTTTGTTCAGATTGAATGATGGTAGCCTAGAAAATGCTATCCATCTAGTGGCACGTCCCCGTATGGTTTCCTATCAAGTCACCCTCCCCGACTTAAAGTGCATGTTTTTAATGTAAAAGTTACTTTTCTAAGACGAACTTTGATGCAGAAACGGAGTCTAAACTCAAAAGTGCAAAATGATTAACTTCAAAAACTTATCTTTGTGTACTACGGACATAATACTGAAAATCCTCAAATTTGAGCCACTGACTAAATTGATCAATAAAAACTCGTGTTGAATTTGACACTCTTATACCATTCGACTCAAGTACTCGAATTTGGCGAAAATTCAATGACTACCCAGCAAACACAAAACGTTTTCGACATCATTCGCAAAAGGTTATAAAAGGTTGTCAGAAAACGTTTAAATGTCGGGTTATATAAAGGGTATATTAAGAGTATAAAACGTTTTCTTTACCTTAAAAAACATTTTGTGATAATCTACTGCTCAGCAAACAAAAATGTTTTACAGAAAACGTTTAAATGTCGGGTTATATAAAGGGTATTAAAACGTTTTAATAACATTCCAAAAACATTCTTGAAAACTTGATACAAAACATTCTAAGCAGAATGTTATTTTGGGGTTGAAAAAAAATATTTTGCGAAAAATGTTTGCCCAAACTATTTGCAATAACGTTTTAAAAACGTTTCATGACCTTTATATAACCCGACATTTAAATGTTATTAAAAGGTTTTGAAAAGAACATTTTAAGAACGTTTCTGTGTTTGCTGGGTTCAAATATTTTAACATTATGTTATTTAAGTATTGACAAAATATTTGGCAAAAATGTTTGCAAAATAGTTTAAAATAACATTTTTTGAAAACATTTAAAAAATATTGTAGTAGTGTGTTTTCCTACAAAACGTTTTAAAACGTTATCATGACCTTTATATAACCCGACATTTTAATGTTATTAAAACGTTTTTACCTAAACCAAAAGCCAAAATATAACTTATTTAAAACGTTTTTAAAACGTTTTTGTGTTTGCTGGGTATGTAACATTTAATATATAGGTGTTTTGGTTTGTTTTCCAAATGTATATTTTTGTTATATAAAAAAATCATGTCGTACGTTTAACAAGTTTAACAAAGTAGGTTATACCTAAGTTAAAAGTATATTTGTTTATCATTTTAGGTTATCAACAATTTGTTTAAATGCATCGTATTTCAACATTTTTATGTCATTTTATGCTAAGGGTCAGCACCCTCTTCATGCTCTTTTCGGGCGAGTCTTTTGGTACATGTAGGAAACTATACACATATATACAATACATTGTGATGGCGCTCCTCAAAAAGAAGGAAATTCCCAGCAAGTTCCCAATTTTCTTGCTGGATGGTAGCGTTAACTTTTTATTACGTTGTCATTGGGTATGGAATTTTGAAAAAGGATCATCGGTTAGAAAATTTGAAAAAAATATGAGCAAAAATGTCTGCTTTATTGTATGGTATTTTGATAATAAAATTCTAAGAAATGGGATCATTGTGTAGCCACGGGAGTAGCCGAACCTAAAAATATGGGATCAGCGGGTAGGATTTTTTTCTTACATATATAGGCCTATGAACTTTGTTTAGTTACCATTTTAAGTTAATTGCAGTTTACTCAATTAAGGGTTACATGTTACAATTCTAACAGAATAATGTGTCAATAAATGTGTCCAAATATTTTACCAAGAGACCGCTTAAACATCAAGTCATTTTTGTAATTTTGGAGAACAAAGTACAAAAATATATGGTTCAAGAATACATTTCAATATATTCATTCACCATAAATAAATAATAGTGAGACAAATGAGAGGGAATAAACAGAAATAATTAGGTGATTACGTAACCGACGCATGCTTAAACCAAACTTTGCTCTCAAAATTACAAAACATGTGACTCATCAGCATCGTATTGCGTTTCATGGACAAAAAAAGTGTTTTAGCCGGCCAACGCCACAGTAAGAAAGCTTGGCAGAAAGTATGCTTGCATGCTTGCAAGCGATCGAAAACCAGTCGAGAGCGGGGACGGGCCCAAAACCGGGGACATGACCCCGGGGGGCACTTCAATATGAAATGGAAATAGGTGTAGGGCTGGCACTTTCGCAGTAAGGGGCATTCGGTGAGAGCAAAATACAAAATATGTACAAAATATGGGTCTTTAGGTGAGAGACGGATCGTTTGGATCTAAATTCAGGGGGGGGGGGGGGGGGGGGGAGAACCTTTTTTAAAATGGGGTCTTTGGGTGATAGCCGTAAAAAGCCCCGAAATTAAATTCATAGTTCTAAATGGCTTCGTTATTTCCAAAGAAGTAACAAAAACCGTGATAGATGACTCGTTGGTGTTAAATGGAAATATAAGGGTCTTTGGGTGACAAATCGAAAGGACAAATATGAGGTCTTTGGGTGACGTGACAGAGCATGTGGTCATAAAAAATCGCTGTCACCAAGACCCAATATTTTCTTCGAATACATGCTCTGTCACCCAAAGACCCCTTTAATAATTTATCACTGAAATCACAGCGTGTATTTTGAAGGAAAAAAAACAACAAAACAAAACAAAAACAAAAACAAAAAAACAACATTTTAATCCAGTTAGAACTAAAACTTTAATGTTTGAGGCATCTATGGGACTGCTTTGGGTCTCACGTCACCCAACACACCTACTTTAAAAAGACTATGCTATGCCCTAGGCCCTATATCTTAGGTAGGCCTACACAACGGTCCGTTTCTCGAGTCCCAACGAACCCATAATTACAAATTACGTCACCCAACAGACCTACTTTTAAAAAGGTTATGTTATGCCTTATTTCTTAGGTAGGCCTACAACTATCCGTTTCTCGAGTCCCAACGAACCCATAATTACAAATTACGTCACCCAACAGACCTACTTTTAAAAAGGTTATGTTATGCCTTATTTCTTAGGTAGGCCTACAACTATCCGTTTCTCGATTCCCAACGAAGGTGGGTAGGCCTAGTCAAAATTTAAAGCCAAATTTTTGGAAGGTCATTTCGGGGTCACCAGGTGTCATCTAAGGTCAAATTAGTTAAAACTGTCGGGTGGGCATGAAACTTGGTGTGTACGCTTGAACATTAGAGCCAAATTTTTGGTAGGTAATTTTAGGGGTCACCAGGGGTCAATAAATTGTTCCCCTCCCCCTCCCTCTCGACCTGCCAAATATGGCTTGCCCCCCCCCACTCCCCGGCCTGTCAAAAATTCTTTGCATATTTGAACGTTTATGTAGTGTTTTCCTAAGCCTTTCTAGAGAGTGTTATTTGAAAGGTGCTCCCTAAATGTGTGCAAAAATTACTTACCCCCCCCGACCTGCCAACAAATTATTTAAAAAACAAACAGAATTATATTGTTTTGACTCATATGCTTATACGATTTTAAGTATAAGTTGATCAATCATTTAACATGTAGATTATCATTGTTTTAAATAAAAACAATAATATTGGAAAATGCCACATATATTTCTAAATTTTTTAATGTAATTTTATGCTAATGGTCACTAGGGTCATTTGGTGTATTGTGAATGGTGAAACTAATTGCACTTAACCCAACCATCTGGCGCGCATTCAAAATGTATCACACTGGTGCTCCTTCAAAAGAACGGAAATTCCCTGCAAACACCCAATATTTATGATTGATGATTGCGTCATTATGTAAGGGATGACAGCATTATTCAGTGATCCCAGCGAAAGTGTAAAAAAAAAAATTGTTTGTAAATTGCTTAAAAGTGAAGGGTAAGTCGTTTAAATTGTCATTTGGTATTTTTGAAATGAAAAATATGGCAAAAAAACGAAGAAAACAGCAGTATTGACGAAGTTGAAGCCCAAGGTCATAAGGGGCTGTGCAATAATTATGAGCACGGGGGGGGTAAAATTTTCAAATTGTGTGCCAAAGATTGTTCCCCTCGTCCCCCTCCCTCTCGGCCTGCCAAAATGGCTTGCCCCCCCCCTGTCAAACAATCTTTGCATATTTGAACGTTTATGTAGTGTTTTCCTAAGCCTTTCTAGACCGTGTTATTTGAAAGGTGCTCCCTAAATGTGTGCAAAAATTACTTACTCCCCCCCCCCTCGGCCTGCCCAAAAGTTAATTTAAAAAAGCAAACAGAATTATAGTGGTTTGACTTATGGTTATAAGATTTTATATAAGTATATTAAAGTTGATCAATGATTTAACATGTAGATCATTTTTTTAAATAAAAACAATATTGAAAAATGCCACATATAATTATTTCTATATTGTTTTAATGTAATTTTATGCTAATGGTCACTAGGGTCATTTGGTGTATTTGGTGAAACCAATTGCACACAACCATCTGGCGCGCATTCAAAATGTATCACACTGGTGCTCCTTCAAAAGAAAGGCAATTCCCGGCAAACGCCCATTTTTTATGAAGGATGATTGCGTCATTATGTAAGGAATGATAGCTTTACTATCACTTAGTCCCTATCAGTGATCTCAGCGAAAGTGTAAAAAAATAAGATTGTTTATAAATTGCTTAAAAGTGAAGGATACGTCGTTTAAATTGTCATTTGGTATTTTTGAAATGAAAAATACGGCAAAAAAACAAAGAAAACAGCAGTATTGACTAAGTTGAAGCCCGGGAGTTGAAGCCTTAAGTCATAAGGGGCTGTGTAATAATTATGACTACGGGCCGGGGGGGGTAAGATTTTCAAATTGTGTATCATAGATTGTCCCCTTCCCCTCCCTCTTGACCTGCCAAAAATGGCTTGCCCTCCCCGGCCTGTCAAAAATTCTTTCCATATTTGAACGTATATGTAGTGTTTTCCTAAGCCTTTCTAGAGCGTGTTATTTGAAAGGTGCTCCTTAAATGTGTGCAAAAATTACTTACTTCCCACTCTCGGCCTGCCAAAATGGCTTGCCCCCCCCCACACACACACACACACACCGACATCATCTGGCTAATAATTAATTGGTACAGCAGATATACTAAAATAAATAGGGGAGAGCGGGGAGTGTTCGCCCTAGGGGCAGGTTCGCCCACCCCTTGTTTCTCAGCACTACGGCTATCGGGGAATTTGGTGATGGCAAAATTAGGTGACATAGGTCATTATAAACTTCTCATATTAGCTACGCGACATATAGGGACGTGTTCATCGAACTGCAGCTAAAACAGAAAAATTACACCTAAACGTATTTTTCTTGCATTAATAATGTTGTATTATCATTGATACATAATTACAGATGGTTTTAATGGAAATCTGTATTCGGAACATATGGGATTTGTCAAAGATTTAATGCAGTTATAAACTCCTTATTCGATTTGTATTTTTCATACCCTAAAGAAAATACAAAAATGTGCAGAACTTTATAATGATCTATATCACCTACTTTTGCATGTCATCGCCAAATCCCCCGATGGTCGTAGTGCTGAGAATCGCACGATGGGCGAACCTGCCCCTAGGGCGAACACTCCCCGCTCTCCCTTATCTTCCCCGGGCGGACTTACCCCAAACTGGAGAGCGGACCTGCCCCATCAGCGTATTATGCAAAATATTTATAATTATACCATTAAACAAGGTCAAACTACTGAAAAGCATGTTTTTTAAAGTTATGTGGTATCAGTATTACTCATACCACCGTTTATGTCCTAATCCATAATCTCCCCGAAGTTGTAAACATGATACGTTTAAGCTCACTTTGCATTACTCGTTGACTGCCGATAAAACGCCCAATAAAGACTTAGTCACTGGACCGCGCCGGCCAGTTAAAGTACATGCCCTATCACACCACTCCACACCATACATAAATTCTCCCAGTCACATTTCCCAAATATGAAATTAAAAAAGTCAAATTTTAATTTACTTCTTTTAAAGTTTGGCAGAGGCGGGGTTCGAACTCACGGCGCAACGCTTAGTACTCTATGAGCCTAGCGCCTTAGACCACTCGGCCACTTGTCTTGTTGTTATTCATTTGAAACTTATTTAAAAATATAATCGCAACTTCAACATAGGCATACCACGTGACAAGCAAAGACAGAAAACGTATTATATTTTGGAATTTTATCATTAATGTGTATTATAATAGAGCTACCATTAGTTATATTGTTGAATTCTCAAGCGCATCATTTCGAATTGGGTTTTTATTCCTAAAGCCCGATACTGACTCCACCTGTACATTTTAATTTCATCGCGGGATGCTGAGATGTTTGAAAAGCATCGCAGCATCGCATACCGCTGCGAAGTGGAGTCAGGATCGGGCTTAATTCGAACCACCAGCATCCATGTTTCGATGTAGAGAGTCTTTCCTATTCAGAGGAAATATTGCAATTACACACCTTATTGCCTTTTAACAATAACCAATGACACTAGCACGTAATTCCAGTCAAGCACCAATCTTTAATCCTATTGTTGAAGAGGATAATAAGCTTGTACTTATGTAAAGCATTCGTAAAAAGCTTAAGTTTTGTTTGCTTTGGTTAAATCCTGTTCAAGTGGTGGCTTAACCAACAATTAACAATGAGAGGACATTCCTGAACCTCGTTCAGTTGGCGATGATTTGAAGTGACCGCCAATTATGACCATTTGATATTTAATACCAGCAATGTGGAAAAAACAAATAATGTAGTGCCAAAATAATGTACCCTTTTACGGAAGGAGCAAAGTTTAACAAGTTACAAAGTTCTCCGCTTCTGCAGTACGAATGTCAGCGGCGAATGTCAGGTTATTATTTCCCAGTCTTGAAAAAAAATTGCAGGCAGAGGTGGGAATCGATCTCGGTACCTCCCGGTTAAAAAGCACTGTGCAAAACCACTAAGCCAACTAAATATCTGTCGTGAGATGCTTGACATTAATCTTTGATATTGCTGAATGGAACAAAAAGCGGATTTATTCAGTAATAAAAGAAGTAGGTTCTTATTTAGCGGCCAAATTGGATAAAACGGGAAATATTTGTCCCTGCTCTAAAGAAAATATAGGTTAGAAAATTATCAAATAAATTTAAATTAAAAATTGAGACTTTATATTTATTTATTTCACAAGGCGGCATTATCACAGACAAACACTGTATACGCTAAAAACCTCGACCCTCATTACTAGATGATGGTATAGCTCAGTGTTAGAGCATCAGACTGGTAATGTCAATATCGTTGGTTCGAATCCGCCTGCCAGCAATGGTTATTTTTTTTATTTATTTATTTATTTATTTATTTATTTATTTATTTATTTATTTATTTATTTATTTATTTATTTATTTATTTATTTATTTAAATAATTTGATATATTTGAAAGGGGTATTTGAGCAATTTGAAATTGTTTACCCCCGTATAATCCTATGGGGTCATTTTGAACCCACCCCATCCCAAATTGCCATAACTATGAGTTTAAATCATACATAATGATCAGTACGTCAATCATGAGTGAACACCGGTTGGTCACTGCACTTATTTGGGAATGGGTAGGCACTGCAGCTTGATTCACCATCCACAACATGATAATGTGTGCACATGCTACATTATATACACTTGTAGGCCTATGTTGTTGTTGGTGTATAAGTAATGGGCCTTGCAATTGAAATGCCTCAAGCTTTTAATCCGATATGCAGATTATCTATTTGTTTTCATGAATTGGAAGACATTCTTTGATGTATTACTGAGCTCAATGATCTGAAATTACTGGAGTGTGAGGTCAGCATAGTATTTATTAACAGAAAGTATAGAGGCCCTGCATGAAATTATCGATTGGCTCCAAACAAAGGATTTGAGCCGGTGTCCTTCACCGTAGTTATGGCGGAGTGCAGTCCATTCAATCAAATGTTGTCATCAACCTATTTGATTGCAATCATGCTTTTGTTGAATGCATTTGAGTAGTCCGCCATATTTACGGGATGATATGTCACATGCAAGGCCTCTATTCTCCAAATTCATTTCCTAATGTATGTGAGAATGATACAATAATGACATGATGAACATAGTCATTGATGCATCAGTTTTAAAATAGACTAGGCGGTTACCATATTTGGCGGTTCTCGCCTGGGCGCGATTACCAGGCTGATGGTGACATGCCCATATGACAGTTTTTACTAATTTGACCTCAGATGACCCCTGGCGACCCCAAAATGACCTTCCAAAATTTGGCTCTAAATGTTAAATGTACCCACCAAGTTTCATGCCCATACGACAGTTTTTAGTAATTTGACCTCAGATGACCCCTGGGTGACCTTGGATGACCCCAAAATGATCTAAACTTATAACTCTAAATGTTGACTGTACCCCCCAAGTTTCATGCCCATATATGAGTTTACTAATTTGACCTCAGATGACCCGTGGTGACCTTGGATGACCCAAAAACGACCCTCAAAAACGTTGTTTTAAATGTTGACTGTACATACCAAGTGTCATGCCCATACGACACTTTTTAGTAATTTGACCTCAGATGACCCCGGTGTCAGATGACTTTAAAACGAACATAAACATTTGAGTCCCGTAGGACCTAGTTTCATGCCCATATGACAGTTTTTAGTCATTTGACCTCAAATGACCCCTTGGAGGGGGGCCCTGGGTCGGATGACTTAACGAACATAAACTTCTTCTTGCCAGGACAGAACTACACCCACCCACCGAGTTTGAGCCCCGTACGACCTACGACGGCCTCACATTAGGAGTCGCAGACAAAACCTAAATCTACAGAATATATCCATTACTCGTCTCGAAAGAGCTCAAAATAAATAACTTAGAAAATGTTCTTGATGTCCTTTAACATGTTTCCATAGTTAACCATCGTTAGCCATGGATATCTATTATCTATGCTGTAGAACTGACCGGTGACTAAGTCCGATTTATTGGGACGTCTATCGACCATCAACGAGTAATGGGACCCCTACATTTACCCTGACCCGACCCCTGCAACAAATTTAGTGACTCCCCAGAAGAGAATGAATGCCCTGTATACTGTTGCTAAATGTTTGAATTTAATATGTTCTTGTTATGCAATGTTTAAACCTTTTTTTTCATTTTTTTGTGATTAGGGTGAACTTACCCCACCATGTGGGCGAACCTGCCCCAATATGGGGCAAGTTCGCCACTTTGCAAAACTTTTTTGTTTGCTCTATCCTGTTGCTATTGTAAGGCCTATAGTTTTGGGATTGTGGTCGTATATAGCTAAGACATAGGGCTTTCACATGGGCTAATCAGGTCATCCCTAACCTTAAAATTGACATCGCTAGGCTGGTCAGAAAAATATAGGGCGAACACTCCCCGATCTCCCTTACCCGTGATCGATACACGTGAATGTACGTGCTATGCACGACGTTGATATTCAGACGCAAATCTTTGGATACCGGGGTAGAAAATGATGAATATCTCCCGTAAATGATTTCGTATAAAGAAGCCAGATGTGGTTCCTTGCACTTGAATATACATGTTGCACAGATATGATAGTCGTTAGCTAGCGTCTTGAGAAAGAAGCTTGCGTCTTGAACTCAAAAACTGACAATAATTCTGATTCTATATGTGCAGAATTATATAGCGCAGTGTAGGCCTATAGGTCAATCGTGGAGGTAGTCTAAAAGCAGTGACCTATGGCGTACCATGCTAACTCACACCATAGATTTTTGATAATCTATGCTCGAGGTCAGTCACCGGGGTATTGTCAGTAGCCTTAGTCAGATGTCCTTCGGCCCATTATGCGTCTCAAAACTATTAAACAGGTCGGAACAAAATGGCTATGCGTGGCGGTGAATTCAACCTACCATCCCAACAAACACAAAACGTTTTCGATATCATTCACAAAAGGTTATAAAAGGTTGTCAGAAAATCTTTAAATGTCGGGTTATATAAAGGGTATATTAAGGGTATAAAACGTTTTCATAACATTAAAAAACATTACATTTTATGGATAATCTACTGCCCAACAAACACAAAATGTTTTACAGAAAACGTTTAAACATGTTAAATGTCGGGTATAAAAGGGTATAAAAACTTATAAGGGTATAAAAACGTTTTAATAACATTCCAAAACAATTTTAAAAACTTGATACATTCTAAATAGAATGTTATTTTGGGGTTGAAAAAACATTTTGCGAAAAATGTTTGCCCAAAATATTTGCAATAACGTTTTGAAAACGTTTTCATGACCTTTAAATAACCCGACATTTAAATGTTATTAAAACATTTTAAGAACATTTTGTGTTAGCTGAGTGCAAATATTTTAACATAATATTATTTAAGAGTTGACAAAATATTTGGAAAAAATGTTTGCGAAAATAGTTTACAATAACATTTTTAAAAACATTTTCAAAATTTTGTTGTAGTGTGTTTTCATATAAAACGTTTTAAAACGTTTTCATGACCTTTATATAACCCGACATTTTAATGTTATCAAAATGTTTTTACCTAAACCAAAAGCCAAAATATAACTTATTTAAAACGTTTTTAAAACGTTTTTGTGTTTGCTGGATGGCGATTTCTGCCATGAAGATATCGGGGGATGACACTGTGCCCCTGTCATAAATTCTTTGCAAACAAGAATTAGTGTTTTGACGTATGCTAAGTTATAAGATTTTAAGTTAAAGTCGATCAATCATTTAACATGTAGAATATCAATTTTTTAATAAAAACAATAATATTGGAAAATGCCACATATATTTCTATATTTTTAAATGTAATTTTATGCTAAGGGTCACTAAGGTCATTTGGTGTGAATGGTGAAACCAATTGCACACAAGCATCTGGCACGCATTCGAAATGTATCACACCGGTGCTCCTTCAAAAGAAAGGAAATTCCCGGCAAACGCCCAATTTTTATGACGGATGATTGCGTCATTATGTAAGGGATGACAGCTTTACTATCACTTAGTCCCATTCAGTGATCTCAGCGAAAGTGTAAAACAATTAAATTGTTGAAGGATAAGTCGTTCAAATTGTCATTTGGTATTTTTGAAATGAAAAATATGGTAAAACAACAAAGAAAACAAAGCCATAAGGGGCTGTGCAATAATTATGAGCGGGGGGGGGGGGTAAAATTGTCAAATTGTGTGCCAAAAATCCCCCCTCCCTCTCGGTGATAAAAACAATATTGGAAAATGTCACATATGTTTCTATATTTTTAATGTAATTTTATGCTAATGGTCACTAGGGTCATTTGGTGTAAAACTAAGACAATTTGGGTTAAATTCGGCCGAAAATTTTATCGATGGAACCAAATTTCTTTATTGGTATATTGATGGGTCCACATTCAAATGCTCAGCGGCACGACCTTATCAAAACCAAACTTGAGTACACCAACACGGGGAGGGAGGGCTACAGACAGTTTACTGCGAATCACACACATTTGGAAACCATAGTGGCTTGGCGACTCGCGGCTCGCTGAACCAATTATATGCACAGTGGAGGAAAAAAGAAGGAACCTCCCAGCAAGTTCCCAAAAAACGTTTAGGGCTGTGGATGCAATAATTATCAGCCCCGGGGGGGTAAAATTACAAACGGCTGGCCAAAAATCGCTTGCCCCCCCCCTCGGCCCGCCAAAATTCTTTTGCCCCCCCTTGAACATGCCAAATTTTTGTGATCCCAAATTGAACATTTTACATGGTCTTGATGTACGTTGCGAGCGCAGCGAGCAGGAAAATTTGCATATTTAAGCGTTTCCGTACTGTTTTCCTTAGCCTTTTTTAGAGCGTTTTATTAAAAAGGCGCCCCATGAATGCGTGCCAAAAATTGCTTCCCCCCCTCTGGCTTGCCAAAAATTGCTTGCCCCCCCCCTTTGGCTTGCCAAAAATTGCTTGCACCCCCTTTCCCCCCCCACCCAATTTTACCCTCTCCCCAGGGCTCATAATTATTGCACAGACCCTAACGTGGTTAATAGCAGATTTATAACGTTATGAAACATTTGTGTGGCTGGTCCCCCCCTAGTATAGAAATACCAGTCACCCTATAATACACAGAACTCTTATACTTTTTATAATTTACATGCTAAAATCCAGTTTCCTTCAAATTTGGGGTTACAAATGACCATGTGCCACATTAAAGTGCGTATAATCTTGTTATAATACAGTCGAAATAGATGTCAACATTGACACTAAAATACTATTCAACTCAACTGCTCGGATTTGACAACATTCAAATTATTACTTTTGTTAATACTTTTAATTAAAAATACTATTTGCTTGATTTCCTATTTATTGATTAAACGTGTGTGAATTTCTTGCCTATCCCTCTTTTTTATGTTTCTTTTTTTTAACATGTCAAGCTCGTTACATTTTCACACCTATACAGTCATATGAATTTGGTTTATTTAACATTTTAAGCTGATTGCAGTTTGCTCAGAAAGTGTTAAAATGGTACAATTTCATGCAGACTCCGTCCAGAATATTCTTGGAATCATGCGAAAAAATATTCCAAGTCTGTATGTCCTAATAAAGTTCAAGTTTTACTAAGAAGCTTATACATCAATTTTATTAACACATGACCGTAACATAAAATACACACAGTGTCTTAAAATGAATGATAAAGGTAGTTTTGTATTGGCTAATTTATTGTTATAATAATAATTAAATTATCATTATCTTATGTTATAGGATATATTTAACCCATATATAATTAATCGAAAAAGTTCGATGTCGTTGCGTTGCATGGACATAAAATAATACTTAACTTAAAAATATACTACAAGACGGCCAACTCCGCAGTAAGAAGACTTTATAGATATTATGGGTCTTTTGGTGGAAAGCCTTTTCTTGCGAGTCCTAATACTTGGGGAGGGGGGGTAAATAAAGGGTTTGAAAACGTTTAATATCGTTCTAAAAAGTAGTTGTGAGAACGTGATTTAAAACATTCTGACATAATATTATTTAGGAGTTGACAAAATATTTTACAATAACATTTTTAAAACGTTTTAAAATGTTTTCATGGTCTTTATATGATCACGATTGCTGACCAAGGTAAATGTATCAAACACGCAAAGCAATTAAAGCATTAAAATTACATGTGATTTGCCAAATGAGTGTATGTTCAAATAAAGGTGGGTGCATTAAATTGTGTAATTTAATTCAACTATAGCGCTGATGACACTAGACCTATTTTATGAAAAAACCTTTAAATTACATCGCTCATACATGTATATTATAAATACAAGTCTTGTTCAGCAAATGACCGATCTTCGAAAATAATAACAACAACAGTAACAACAACAACAACAACAACATCGGAGCAAGGATTTGAAATTTAGTACTTCCCAACTATTATAATATTTATGATGGCCTGCATGCGTTTTAGTGGCTTATACCAGAGAAGATGTAAGGAAGTTTTCTTCCTTCCATCTTCTCTGCTTAATTGCGCTTATACATGAACTGTGGTGATGATGATGTTGCTACGAGCATTGCATAATGTACAGGGAATGTACATTGATCAAAACCCGGAATATAACGGATGTGTTTTGTATAATAGCTTATAATTTCTCATGGACGGGTCTTCGGACAAATCCGGGGTAAAAAGCATTCAACCAGACACATAATGGTACAAAGCGTTGAGTTTGCACTTCGACACTTGAAAACCGGCCAGGCAAAATAAACTTTTGTTGATCATTATCGTGTAAAAAACAATTTTTTATTCACATGCATGAAAGTTGTATCAAGTTTGTCTAGAGAACCTCCAGAGAAAATTATAGTATACTCTTTATTCAAGACTCGTCCTTAGAATTCATATGGGCTCCTCCCAAAATTTAAATTGTCCTATTTCGTAATATAACCATTTTTATTTTTAAAAGGGTTCAAAAGAAATATTTATCATGTGTGATATTTGACTCTTGATCTTTAAAAAAAAGAAGAAAGTTTTACATGTATGTGAGTTTGAGCTCTTATAATTTTCTTCCATTTCGTTAGAGTTTTTCGTTTTAAAACATTTTCCTGATTACAGCGTTCGCATATCCTTCTTAAAAATTTTTCTTAATAAAGAAAATAACGTTTTATTTAGTATGATCATTTTAATCATTTATGTGCTTTTATAATTTTCCGTTCCAATTGTTTTATTTTATAGATATTCAACAGTTGGTTTTTTAAGGGCTCCGGTATTGCGTTTCGACAGTATTTTTTGTGGCACATCAGACATATTGAAATACATTCTGAATACGAAGAATGTCCTTCTGGTATGAAATAATGTTGATTATGATATAATCATGATAATACAAATGGACAAATTATTAATATTTGACATTTTTTAAATTTACGATATATAACAGTCCTTGAAGTAAAGTTTATAAATTATAATGATATGTTTACTCAACCAAACAAAGTGAGAGATTTTATTTACGTTTTTGAAAATCGACCTAATCGTACTATCAACATTAATATTTTGAAACATAGCATTTAATTGCAAATTTAAAATGGAGCCCACTTATTTCATTAAAACATGTAAAATCAGTACGGCTGTATGGGGAAAAAACGCGATAAAGTCTAGTACTAACTGCACTTTGCATGGTAATATTTAATGCAGGATATAGATATTTCTCATACAAATCACTGTATCATCCGCAACTTAGACCAAATAATTTTGTTTCATTTACAAATAAATAATAACAATAGCGTTGTGTGAGACACTGCCTTGCGCTTCCATCGCCTATGCATAAAAGGCGTCGTTTAAGGGGGCGCAACACTAAATCACTACGCATTTTATGTGAGAACGAAATTCGGCTAATATAGTCCATAGTGAATATGAGATTGTAGCGACCATATCTACCAACATGTTCACTTTAAATCACTCAATATCAGCTCATATGAATTCGACAAGTGTCTTCAATGATAACATGCAGAAAAACCGGACATTTGATCTCAAAAGCAATTCTCTGTGGCGGATGAAGACAACTTCCGATTTTGAAATGTGAGTGGTGAATTTAGTATATTTTTAGGCCTTATTTTATGCACCGCGAAATAGCGAAAAAAGTCAACGGTCATCGATAAATGCCGACAAATGTTTTGGAATCTACAGAAACAGAGCTTTAATTTGATACCAAACTTATTTTGCCAAGTATTGCAGGGACGCCAGGAATGGCGCTCAAAGTAGGCCAAAATCACACGTTATCCTATGGGACGCTTATTTAGTGTTGCGCCCCCTTAATGTTATCGATCCTCAAAACAAAAAGAAGCGTTGCATTTGAAAAAACATAATAATAATCAACTATATCATCACATGAATTGCATGCACTGGCTTATCACCCCATACCAACTGGGAAAAGTACGGCTATATTATGTTGCAAATTAATTATATGTATAACAAGGTGATCAGATCAGGTGTATAGAAATGTGTTCTTCCATTTTCATATCTAACCTGCTCTGCACTATAATCTTACAATAAATTAGTGATTTGAGGCATAATGACTCCTACATCCTCTGGCTAACTCTCCATCTAGCAAAAAACTCATTATCACTATCATAGGCTTATTGAAATTCAATTAATATACCATGCAGATAATAACCTTGGCCCAATAATTATTTGGGTTCCAATTAAGATAAGCAAACATTACTGGGTAGATAACAGGAATTAAGTTTTGTCAGTTGGAAGGAATTGAGTAAATCGCCTGTATTAAAATAGCAGTGTATTTTTCATATATGCAGTAATATGCTCAGCCTTATCACAAAATAAACAATAGCATTGACCTTATCCACCAATCAGTAAAGCCTATTATAATCATGTGATGGCTCAATCCAATAGTAAACATGCTAAGAAAAAAGGCGAAAAAATAGTCCTGGCTGCCATTGTCTCAATACAAGATAAGATGTGCTAAAAAGTCCTTGTCATGTGGGGCCGGATTAGATAAAGGGATACAAACCTGGGTATGAGGCATTAGGAATTATTTCCTAGCCTCATAATCACAAGGTTGATGGGCTACAATAGTTATTCAAGACACAGTGTATGTAAGGGATAAACTGTGCATATGGATATATGGGTTCATGGGGAAATGTTCACTGCCGTGAACAAAAATCTCGAATCTCTATCATAATGTTTGCTAGGTAGGCCTAATCGTCATCCAATTGAGTGCCACCTTCGAAGATAATTACATTTGATCTCACAAGACATGTTATTTTAAACGAATTTTTTCTAGTGTGAAGTAGACATGGTAAACTAGTTTCCCTCCTGCTTCTCATATAATCTTTAATGATATATTTATAAATTAAACAGAAATGGTAAATGGCTTATCTAGAGCATAAAGTACCTATATCACTTATCCTTTTCCTAACATTTTTCGCATGATAATATTAGTGCAGAAACGTGCATGATATAGATATTTCTAATGTGAATCATTTTTTTTTATTAACAAATAATTAATAATAATAGTGTCTTGCGGGAAAAACCTATCCATATACACATAATCACCCCGGCGCAACTAAGGTAAACGAGTTTTACGCGGGAATGGTAAAGCACCCGTGAACAGGTCGATAGATTTCACCAGTTTCAAGCCCAAAGTTCACCCTCAACTCCGCCCAATTTACCCCCAGTTTACCACCAGATTACCAGTGCTATTCATTAGTTTACGTTGAAACCAATACAGCATTCGGGTAGTGAATTTGGTAGTGAAAAGAACATTAGTTGTGGACTTTTCCACCTAACCTCACTAGTGAAAGCGCCCAGCTCACTAGCGAACACTATACGGTTCAAGAGTCATAGGAGAAACAGCAATCGGTGCGACAGAAGAAACTCTTTGCATGCTTTACACATGCCAAACTGTAGAGCATATATATTTTTTTTATTTCACCTAAAATCACTTGAATCTGATGGCTACCTCAAAACTAGATTGAAAGCAGACTTACTTTTAAATGGGATATAATTTATTTATTTATTTATTTATTTATTTATTATTTAACCTGGGGTGACCAATCAATGCACTGGCACTGTTCTCCCTTGGTTCCCAGGTGATACTTATTTACTCAACCAAACAAAGTGAGAGGTTTTATTTATGTTTTTGAAAGTCAAATTACTAATCGTACTATCAGCATTATTATTTTGAGACAAAACGTTTATTTGCAAATTTGAAATGGAGCCCACTCGTTTCATTATACCCAGTACAGCTGAATTGAAACGAAAACGCAATAATGTCTAGTACTACTGCACTTTGCATGGTAATATTTAATGCAGGAACTTGTATGATATAGATATTTCTCATACAAATCACTGTATCATCCGCAACTAAGACCAAATAATTTTATTTGATTAACAAATAAATAATAGCGATAGCGTTGTGTGTGAGACACTGCCTTGCGCTTCCATCGCCTATGCATTTTTTTAAAGGCGTTGTTAATGTTATCAATACTCAAAACAAAGAGAAGCGTTGCCTTTGAAAAACATAATAATAATCAACTATATCATCACATGAATTTCATGCACTGGCTTATCACCCCATACCAACTGGGAAGAGTAGGCCTATATTGTGTTGCAAATTCATGATATTTATACAAATCTCGAATCTCGATCATAATGTTACCTAAACAGCTCTGATCGTCATCCAATTGAGTGCAACCTTCGGAGACAATTACATTTGATCTCACAAGACATGTTATTTTTAACGAATTTTTAAAAGTGTGAAGTAGATATGGTAAACTAGTTTCCCTCCTACTTCTCATGTTGCATAATAATCTTACATGATATATTTATAAATTAGAAGAACTAATTGTCAAGAGCTACTTTTCTTGATATAGAGTAGCCTACCATTTCCTTCTATTATACAGGAATGGTAAATGGCTTTTACAGAGCATAAAATACCTTTTATACAGTTAAGTATCCTTTTCCTAATATTTTTCGCATGATCATATTAGGTGCAGAGACTTACATGGTATTGATTTTCTAATGTGAATTATTTTTCTTTTTATTAATAATATAGTGTCTTGTGTGAAAAACCAGTCCATACACATAATCCCCCCGGCGCAAATAAAGTAAACAAGTTTTTACGCGGAAACGGCAAAGCACCCGTTGAACAGGTCGATTTCACCAGTTTCAAGCCCAAAGTTCACCATCAACTCCGCCCAATTCACCCCCAGTTTACCACCAGATTACCAGTGCTATTCATTAGTTTACGTTGAAACCAATAGAGCATTCGGGTATTGAATTGGTAGTGAAAAGAACAATAGTTCTGGACTTTTCCACCTAAACTCACTAGTGAAAGCGCCCAGTTCGCTAGCGAACACTAGTCGAGTTCAGGAGTCATAAGAGAAACAACATTAGACAGAACAAATTCTTTAATTGCTTTACACTGAAACCGAAGAGCCCATTATTTCACTAAAATTACATTATATTTCAAAGAAACTGATTGATTTAAGGTGACATACTTTTGAATGGGTTATTTTTCACTCAATCAGGCAAAGTAAGAATTTGTACAGTTAACATGATTAAAATCAAACCAGTATTGGTTTTAAAAATCACCATAATCATACTATTAGCATTAGTATAATTATTGGTAGCTTTAAACATGTTTAATTACAAATTTAATATGGAGCATAGTCCTGTCATTAAATTAAAAGCAGCACGGATGCGTGAAAAAGAAAACGTGACAAGTAAGAGTATTTTACGCGGAAATAGTAAAACACCGTTGAACAGTTTCACTCAGCCAAATTCACCCTCAAATACGCTCAATTGACCGTACGGTTCACAGTTTACCATGTTTACCGGTGTTAACTTTTTATTATATTCTTGTTATTATTTGACTTCTTTCTTCTTTCTTTTCTTTTTCATTTTTTTTCTTTAAACACAAAATCTAACATTCTGTATTCTCACATCCAAAACATACGCGCCTCAGTTTGAGTGCGGGCTTGCGTCGATCATTGTCGATATGCTTTTAGAGGCCTTATGACGCATTTCTTGATACGTTATAATAATGTTTATGTGTTGTGAACTCTGGAACATATAAGTTACATAGTTCTAATGAGTGTTCATAAAAATGTGTGGTTTGATTTACACTGTACTCCCAATAATTATTAAAGAAAAACAAACAAATTAACCATCTAAACAAATACCTTTGTAAAAGTACAAACACTAGAAAAAGGGAGAAATTGTGGAAAGGTAAAAATGCTCCATTAAAGGTGGGTAACCTGTTTGACAGTCTCATCCCCCACTTTACCCCATCAAAATGCAGATTTTGTTATAACGTGAAAGCTCATATTTTTGTCATTAGCATATTGAAATTAGGCGTTCCAAATCGGTATATTCCGAAGAAATCACCAGAAAACTGTTGATTTAGTTTTAACTGTGGTATACCACGTTTGCGACTAATCATGCTAATTCGACAGTTTTTTGATGATATCTTCGGAAACCGATTTGGAACTCCTAATTTCAAGGTGTTAATGATAAAAATAGGATCTCTGATTTGATATCAATTTATTTCTTGAATATCATTAATAAAAAAAACTGTGGACTATATTAATCATGACTATCACGCTGTATAAATGACAGTAATTCCACAAGGAATTAGTCCCATTTACAAGAAACATTTACATGTTCATTTTGCATGGATGCTTGAAAGGGACGACATTTAATGTTATACGTCAATTTTAAAGAATTCCATTTTCCAAATATATCAGGTCATCCTCCTTTAATTTAGAGACAAAGGCAACTCTAACTCTAACTCCAAGTCTAACTCTAACTCTAACTCATAAAAAGTAAACAGTCGTGTTACAGGGGTAGGTCGTTACGATCACATTTATCATTACCCAGTATCATTTAAGATAACAATGACCATATAACAGAATCAAGAGCCAATAATACCCGATGTATAGCTTTAGAAAGGCAGCGGGAGAGGAAAATGTTTTGCCGCCCTAAAGGTTTTAGTATACGTAAGATTTAAGATTGGGGCACCAAAATGAGGCCGTCTCCGATTGATGAAGGAGTGGGTGCGGGAGGTGTTGCGCGGAAGCGTTTGAAATACATGTATTTTACATGAATTGTACCTTAAATAATGAATTATATCGTACCATTATGAATTTTACCTTAAAAATTTTAACTTAAATTATACGGAGCCCCCAGGGTACTTTCAAAAATACCTCACAAAAATTACTGGGGCCGACATCCCCCGGTTCCAATGACATATATAAATTTGTTTTGTTATTTGTATCATGCTCAAAATTTAATGCGCACATAATATTAATAAAGCTATAAATAAAACCAGAGAGTTAAAACAAAATGAAATTACTATGAGCCTACGCCTTACGGTGGGTAAGTGCAGGACCTGTAGTAAGCATGGTAAGTGATGCAGCATCATGATGAGTAACCAAAATACCAATTTATTCACATATCATGCATATTGAGGGCAGTAGTTAAATAAATGCCCGCTTGAGTAATTATGTATTACGACTCCGCCCACTTCAGGAGTCAGTAGCGAATACTGAAGTTCCGCTCCGGATAGTGGTGAAATTACAGACAATACCCCTGTAAATGGGGATTAAGTATGGACACACTGGTAACGTTCTGGTCCTGAAATGACACAGTCAACAATGGGACCCACAAAAATATTATGGGTGAACTGCTCATAAAGTTCACCACCGGGGGTAAAACATTCCGAAATTCAGTCCTGCGTAACTAGGGTGAAAGTGGTGAATTCTTTGGTTATACAGGGCTGGTTCTGGTCCGAATTACCAGTCTCTCTCTCTCTCTGTTGTTTTCTCTCTCTCTCTCTTGAGGCTACTTCTCTCTCTCATCAGCGATCTTGCTCATCCAAAATCTTAAGCATTTCTCTGTGTCTCTTGAGTTCACGGTAGTCACTATTCATTGCTGGTTTGTACTACCTTTCTCTTGTCAATAAGCTCCTTTGTCTCGGTTGAGATCAAGTCTGCATTCTTCTTCATTCTGAATCTAAGGTGTTCTACTGATGCTCTATTTACGGTATCAACAGATACATTCCACTCTTCATCAATATCACTATTAGCATCTAATTCAGCTAATGCATGGAACCTTCCACCGATTTATCATTAAAGCGTGTCAAAACATCACTCTCCAGCAGTTTACTGTTGTCATATTTTACGTGGATGGTAGTAATTGCCAGGTTATGGTCACTTCCAACATCAGCTCTTCTGTACACTACACTCTAACGTCTTTTAAGGAGTTACGCTATTTCCGGTTGATAAAGGTCAATTTGGTTAATTGTCCTTCCAGTGGGAGAATTCCAAGTTAACTTATGGATTTTCTTGTTTGGGAAGAGTAACGATCCAACAATGAGATTGTGTTCTTTGTGATTACATGTGTAATTTTTCTATATATATTTGAGAACTTTTAGAATGTATTTCAGGAACTGAAATACATTGTATTCAGCTGAAAGAAACTGTTGATTTGTTTCAAGTGTAGTTGTACATGGTTGTGTAAATAGGCCTATGGCCATTTTGGAAATATGCTAGTGCTCATTCTCTATGGTCAGTTTATATCCTATTGCATAAGAATGGTTGGGTTATGTCCACAAGCCCATTCCTAAAAGTTAAATCATTGTAATAGTCCAGAAGTGAAGGTATGTCAAAATCTACATTTTCTGAATTTTGGCAGGCAGCCATCTTGGATTTATGCAAATTAATCATCTTTTTTGATTCTTGGATATTTTGGTACTATTAGTATAGTATTCAAGGGTTCTCAAATGATTATTGTGGTGAAAAAAACAATGTTGCAGTTGTTACAAGCTATTCTACAATACGAAATGTGTTTCCTGTGTAAAATACAGATATTTTACATTTTGGCGGCCATTTTGAAAATATGCTAATGATCCTGCTGTGTAAACATTTTGTAACATATCCCATTGGACTCGATGTGTCCAAAAAACCCTTCCTACAATGTTAAATTATTGTAATAGTTCATCTAGAAGTAGAGGTATATCAAAATTTAGATTTTTCTGAAATTTTAGCGGCCATTTTGGATTTATGCAAATTAGGCACCTTTCCCATACTTGGATATTTTGGGACTTTTAATATGGTACTTTGGGGACCTCAAGAAAATGCATTGTGGTAAAAAAAATCTGTTGCAATTAGTTCCTTAGTTGGCCCCCAAAAGTGCTAGATTTACTGGCCTACTACTCGTCATCTTACGTTACATTCTGATTGGTCCACGTCATTCTTTGCATTATGTCATCGTTAATTGTACCACCGATCACGTGAAAGCACGTGTTATTGGGCAACTACCGGTTATATTACATCATTTTTAAACGTTATTACATCATTTTATTTTTAAAACACCCTCTTTATATCTCAGAATCAAAATGGCGGCCAAAAAACGCCTTCTAGGTACCTCTAATGACCAAAATGGCGCCACTTCCGGTTCAAAGGTCGATTTCGGGTCAAATGTCACTCCGGGTCAAAGGACATGGGTCAAATGTCATGTCAAAGGTCAGGTCCAAGGTCACGTTATGACGTCATAGGTCAAAAGTGTCCCGAAGTGCCACGTATAGCAGTCGTGACCATTCAAAACATACCTTTGTTTCTCTATGGATTTGATTAGATGGACATATTTTAAGAAGAAATGGCTTCTATGTCGCTCCCAAAAATGGCGGGAAAATCTATTTATAGCTCATTTTTCAAAATGACCGCCGACATGAAAATCTATATACCATGACCTGGATAGGCTATAATGACAAATAATGTACCATTTTCAACTATTTTTGGCATACCAAACCTTTTAAGATCATATGCAAAGTGTTTAGAGGTCATATTGACCCCTAAATCCAAGATACGCCAGCGCCACATAGAAAACATGCAAATCGATATATCATGAAGTGGATAGGCTATAATAACAAACAATGTATTGTTTTCAACTATATTTGGCATGCAAAACCGTTTAACATCATATTCAAAGTGTTTAGGGGTCATCTTGACCCCTAAATACAAGATGGCCACCAGCGCCATAATGACATAAACATGAAAATCGATATATCATGAAGTGGATAGGCTATAATAACAAACAATGTGTCGTTTTCAACTGTTTTTGGCATGCAAAACCGTTTAACATCATATTCAAAGAGTTCAGGGTCACATTGACCCCTAAATCCAAGATGGCCGCCATCGCCATATTGACAAAAACATGAAAATCGATATATCATGAAGTGGATAGCGTATAATGACAAATAATGTGTAATTTTCAACTATTTTTTGGCATGCCAAAGCTTTTAAGATCATATCCAAAGTCTTTGGGGTCATCTTGAACCTTAAATCCAAGATAGCGCCAACGCCATATTAAAAACATAAAATTAGAAATCTATATTTTTGAACTAATTTGGCCTGTCATGACAAAGTATCTTTTCTCGCTACCACTAAAATTGTATTTAACGTGTTAATAAGCAACTTTGACCCCTAAATCCAAGATTGGCCGCGGCGCCATATTGAAAAACTTGTCGTTTTTAACTTATTTTGATATTTTCATATCTCAATATGACTACCAAACTACTTAAAAGGATACAAATATTTGGCCAATTCTATCAGAGAGGGCTTCATAAATGGTATCACTAAACTAAAATTTGAAATTAACCTAAAAACTACATCATTTCGTTTAAAATGAAAGCTTCTAATACATCATACTACATTTAAACACTTGAAATGTTATGATTTGTATGTGAAATTAGTCCTTGAATATAATTTCTACATGTTTCTTGCAGCTCTTAATTGTCCATATCATCGGCGTTACTTGACTGGTAAGACCCACATCTGTCAGAATCGCTATCACACCACTCTTCGCCATACATACATTCTCCCATCCACATTTCCATAATATGAAATTAAAACAAAAATATATATGTTTTGTGAGAGGCGCGCGGCTGGGTTCGAACCCATGCTCCACTGAGCCGCGCGTCTATAATGTACTCCTGTAAAATATTGACATGACACCAACGCCTTAGACCGCTCGCCCATCAGGGCTTGATGGTGTTATGATGAAAATTTAAAATATAATCGCAACTTCATTACTTCAACATACCACGTGACAAGCAAAGACAGAAAACGTACCATATTTTGGAATTTTATTTGTTTAAAACATTAATGTGTATTAATAGCGCTCAATTGTTGATAACTGCGTGTTTTATATACAGAAATAGGACAATAAATGAGGCTATACACGCACAATAGTATATCGATTTTGAGTCACACGTGCGCTACGAACTCGTCGTATACTAAAAGCATAGATTATCAATGTGGCGTGGCCTACCATTTTTCTTGTAGCTTCTTTTATACACGTCGATGTTTTCATCAATTATACAGTTAGTCCACATTAGACCCCTAATTTTATTTCAGGAAATAAAAGATTAGATTACCATAAAAACGAAACAGTAATCATTGGTGGGGTCTAATGTAATTTATACATGGAATTTTCAACGTTTTTTCTCTCGCCATTCTCGCTCAATTAACAAATATTTTGGCGTATATAAAATTGAAATAAAATTCTCTGCCTCATAAACGACATCAAATGTGCCACAATTGGGTATCACGAATAGTTATATATGATGTGCAGTTAATATTCATATTTTCTTTTATACAGAGGATGCTTCAGTTTTGACAGGAAAAATATTTTCTTGAAAACCCTCTCACTCGGTTATTTTAAAACGTTAACCACGCTTCCCTAGAATGTGCAATAAATTAGCATTAAAATTTTTCTTTTCTTATTCTAACAGCAAGCGTTTCTAAAATGCAGTATGGCGAAATGTGGTGTAAATCGCTATCGTCTCCACCGCTTTTGTCGCTGATCTGATTCTCCAACTTCATAATGCTGGGTGTTATTGAGGGCGGGAGAGATGGCTGAGTATGACGAACATGTAAGCATATTACCCATTGACAATATGCCACCCATGACCAAGCGGTGATGGCTGAGTCTGAAGCTGGTAGTGCTTTGAAATGTATGTCAAATAGTTTGCACGCTAAAGATGATGGCTAAGGCTGTCCGACTCAGGAACCAGTCTTATTATCTTCTTCCTCTTCATTGCTTATGTCATTTGACAGCTCTTGCCTATGCTAGAGTTTTATGTTTAGCATCAGCATAGATGTATTCAATAACAAATCGCTCTAGATCACTTAGTATCTCGTCTATCACCGGGAGCTGTGTGCCACATTTTGACATTAGATTGTGTGCTTCTTGAGACTTCTGCAGACGATATGTGACTGCCTGCTTTCTTGCAGCATACAACTCGGAATTGTGGTCACAACCGGTAAGTACATGTAATGGCATAATGGATGCAGGCATTGCTTCATCACATAAGCACCTGGCACTTATTAGTTTACCTTTGCGCTTTAAGTATACGAGTCCAGTGGTATTCTGTGCAACAAATGCTGCTTGCATGTTCGTCATACTCAGGCATCTTTCCCGCCATCAATAACACCCAGAATTATGGAGTTGGAGTATCAGGGCAGCAACGAAAGCGGTGGGGACGATAGCGATTCTGACAGCTGTGGGTCTTACCAATCAAGTGACACTGATGATATGGACAATTAAGAGCTGCATGAAACATGTAGCAACTATATTCAAGGACTAATTTCACATACAAATCATAATATTTCAAGTGTTTAATGTAGTATGATGTGCTTGAAGCTTAAACGAAATGATGTAGTTTTTAGGTTTATTTTAAATTTTAGTTTAGTGATACCATTTATGAAGCCCTCTCTGATAGAATTGGCCAAATATTTGTATCCTTTTAAGTAGTTTGGTAGTCATATTGAGATATGAAAAATATTAAAAATAGTTGAAAACGACAAGTTTTTCAATATGGCGCCGCGGCCAATTTTGTAATTAAAGGTCAAGGTTGTTTCTTAACACGTTCAATACAATTTTAGTGGTAGTGAGAAAAGATAATTTGTTATGACAGACCAAATTAGTTCAAGAAAAATATTATTTGTCATTATAGGCTATCCACTTCACGATATATAGATTTTCATGTTTTTGTCAATATGACGATGGCGTCCATCTTGAATTTAGGGGTCAAGGTGACCCCAAACTCTTTGAATATCATCTTAAACGGTTTTGCATGCCAAATATAGTTGAAAACGACACATTGTTTGTTATTATAGCCTACCCACTTCATGATATATCGATTTTCATGTTTTTCAATATGGCGTTGGCGGCCATCTTGTATTTATGGGTCAAGATGACCCATAAACACTCTGAATATGCCAAACATAGTTAAAACGGTACATTATTTGTCATTATAGCCTGTCCAGGTCATGGTATATAGATTTTCATGTTTTTCAATAATTATGTCGTCGGCGGCCATTTTGAAAAATGGGCTATAAATAGATTTTCCCGCCATTTTGGGAGGGACATAGGAGCCATTTTTTCTTAAAATATGTCCATGTAGTCAAATCTACAGAGAAACAAAAGTATTATGAATGGTCACGGATTGTAAGAAAATGATTCTACTAAATTTGATAATAACATAACCATGTTGCATTAAGTATTAAATTGTGTCCCCCACAAAGCTCAAATTCAGCCTACCTATATCCGCCATTTTAGGCAAATTCGCTACATTATGAGCACCATTATGTAAAGATATGGAAAGCATATTTTCTATCAAACAATGATGTTGCACCATCTTCCGACACATCCGAATTAATATTTAGCCCGTGCGGTTTATGCAGACCCTTTCCAGACCAGTCTTGGAATTTTGCGAAAAATATTCCATATTAAATGTCAAGTCTGTAGTATTTTATCTAATTTCCTTGTACGGATTAAAGTAATTTAATTGTGTATCGTATTATCTGTAATATAGTTAATGTAGTATTGAATTTATCTCGGTAATTTCTTGCATATTCTTGATCACAAAACATTTTTGTTAGGGTAAATGAGGGGGGGGCGTTGTATTTTGACATTTTGTGGTATATTTTGTTGTTGTTTTTATTTTGAAACTTTTTTGGTTAGGACAGGGTTCTTAATACAGGCCATCCGGCCTTCCGAGAACCTCCTCATTCAATGTATGTGTTTAATTGTTGTGCTGTTATATTTTATATTTGAATGAAATAAAGGTGAGTGGATGAATGAATGAATGAATTTTAGCTTAATTAAAGAGCCCAACCTAAACTCAAGTTGATATAAAGGATAAAACGTACCAGAAGTCAGTGTATTTTCAAAATGGCGCCCAAAGTGGCCGCAAAATACAAACATCGCTATAAATGACCATATATGAATACTATTTCTGAATCAAACTAACCTTTTTAGCTTAATTAAAGAGCCCAGAATAAACCCAAGTTCATATAAAGGAAAATAATTCCCTGCAGTAAATATATTTTCAAAATGGCGCACAAAATGGCCGCCAAATAATGAAAAAAGACTAAAGTTATCATATAACGGGATTTGTCTGAACCAAAATATAACTTTTGACTTGATTTAGGGTCTAATATACTTCTAAGATAAGAAAAAGGGAAAAAGCATCCCAGCCATCAGTGTCCTTCTATGATAGCACCTAAAGTGACCGCCGAAATTGGCACCAATACTAAAAATGACTAATTATTCTCAAATATTAATGCTTATCCAAATAGTCAAATATATAGCAAATATTGTTTCCTCCCTATTACAAGTTTACATCACTAATGATATTAATAAATGAATGGCAGTTTCCTTTTTCAAATGAATATATAGCAAGTATTCTTTTCTCACTATTGAAGAGGTTAACATAAATAATGATATAAATAAATAAATGGACATTTTCTATAGCATCGGATAACCTAAAGCGACCACCGCTTTCTACTCACAAACATGTAAACCTGTTAAAAATGACTATATAACAAGTATTCTTTTCTCACTACTGCACAGGTTAACATAAGTAATGACATAAATTATAAATAAATGAACATTTTCTATAGCGAGTGTCCACCGCTTTCTACTCACAAACATTTCGTCGGCCGTATCACATACTGACGTATTCGACATTTTAACATTTTTAGAAAATTGGTATATTAGTTTGCTATGTTCTACTCTATATATTCACCAAACAACATGCCGCAAAGTGTCTTAATTAGTAAGATATTAATTAATTTAATTATGTCGTATTTACAAAACCTTGAAATGTCTGCATCACATAACGACGTATTTGCCGATCACCTATACTGCGCAAGCCCAGTATATCGTATCTGCATTATTTGAAGAATTTGCCGTTTCACATACTGACGTATTTACGCTACGTATTTGCGCGACTCTGTCATTGCACGGCAAAATTGCTCTTTTGTCCTTTTCATATACTGACGTATTTGCGCAACTGTTTCACACACTGACGAATTTGCGAGACGTATTTGTCATTTGTAGGCCTACTTGCTTTACTGTTTGAGTATCAACGCACGGGCTTCAACATGCACAGTTAACATATAGGCATGGAATCAGTGGCAGGAGGAACGGGTCAAGAGGGGATCCCTATGTGCCGGCACTATATTTAATATGCATGCTTGTTTTAAATATTACGAGGCATGAATGGCGGGTCGGAAAATGCCGGGAATAAACCAGGAATATCGTATTGTTATGGGGCCTACATGTAGGTCTATATGATTAAAACATCAACAATATGAAAGAAACAGATCACTGCATTTACATCTATCTGTCCAGGATACGGGAGTGGAGAATATTTGATCTTTGCATAAACATTTTGAAAGCACATAATATTATAGGCCTATATACATGTATGATTTTTTTATGTCAATCCAAAATGCAACTTCAATTATAATGAGGCTATTCTGTAAATGCCCATACCCCATCCTAATAGGCATACCTTAGCCCCGCTAAATAGCAGATACGTGTTCTACTGCAAAATTTGGAAACAACAGTCAAGCTTTTGTTTTGGGAATGGATTTATATGAATATTAATATTAATGTGGAGACTTATTAATATACATCCACGTCTCAAGTACGGCAAAGTGATAGGATTCCCCAGCCCATAAATGCGGGCATCCTTACTAGCAAACCACGGTCACGTTCACGGCCCATTTTACTGGTTGGAAAACCCTGGGTAAGTTTCAACATAATCCCGGCCCTCGCCTGGGTAAAGTCCCAGCCCAATTTCCCGGGGTTTTGGCCGACGTCAAGTCTTATACCACTCCCGGCCAACACCCGGCTCCCCCCGGGACACATTTTAAGTTAAATCCCGGGTCACATGATGTCAAGTCCCGGACCATCCCCGGGTCCCCAGGGCCGGGGTTGCATTTGATATGTGCATTATTTATGTTAACCTCTTCAATAGTGACAAAAGAATACTTGCTTTATTCATTTTTAACAGGTTTAAATCGTCGGCCGTATCACATACTGACGTATAATTGCAAAATACGCATTTCGAGAAAATCGAACTTTACTGCATAATCTTGATAAAAATATTATTGCCGACTAAACCCAGGTTAACGGTAGTGCAAATATACTATATTTTCAATATAATTCACTTATCACTGTCAGAGCATAACTTATTCTGCGAACGTGTAAACCTGCTAAAAATAAATATATAGCAAGTATTCTTTTCGCACTATTAAACAAGTTAACATCAGCAATGACATAAATAAATAAAGGGACATTTTCTATAGCGAGTGTCCACCGCTTTCTACTTACAAACATGTAAAGCTGTTAAAATAAATATATAGCAAGCATTCTTTTCTCACTAATGCACAGGTTGACATCAGTAATGACATAAATAAATAAATGGACATTTTCTATAGCGAATGTCAACCGCTTTCTACTCCGCTATAGGAAACTTCCAATTATTTATTTATATCATAGTGATGTAAACTTGTAATAGGGAGGAAACAATATTTGCTATATTTTTAACGATTTTTTTTCATTCAGGTTCAAAGATATCTCAAGTTTGACTTTATATTTGACTAAATAAGCATTAAGGGGGTACTACAACCCTTCCCAATTGTGTGCCTATTTTGGCAGTTTTGTCCAAAATTATAGCGCATTGGGGATAAGTAAGATGTGTATATTATAGGGACAAGGACTACAACTACTGCACTGGAAATGCTATTTCAGCACAGACAACACACGGCCGTTCGCCGCCTATGCGTGATGTCAACTTTTATCTAGAGCGCCCTCAGTTTTGACTTAAGGAGTCTTATTTGGTTTAAGTGGTGTTGGGCGATACAAAGAGTTATAATTTAAAACTACCGATACCAATTAGCACACAAAGTATAGCGGTACTGTTGACTCAAAATTCCCATACCGCCCAACCCTACATAGTTACCGAATGTAATCGGTCGCCGATAATGGCGACGAAATGTCCTTTCGAAGTTGAAAATAGCCCTCTTTGATCACTAGAATAGACCCACAAAAACACTCCCAATTATATTTTATTAATTTTTTTAAAGTAAACCAGAAGCTTTAGATAAAAATGCTATCCAAGAGTTATCGTTCACACTCCTTAGATGCTTGATAACAGACAACTTATGTCCGTACACCATCACTAAATTCACTGCACAAAATGCGAATCATACCGTACGGTATAGCGTATTTTAGTCAGAATATTGGAACATAAAAACAGTTAATAATCATCCTCGCTTTATTTACAAGTAAAACAGATGCTAATGATAATAATTTGTGCGAGCATAACAGTGTCACAGTCCATATACTTTGCAGAAATGATATGACATGTACTGATAATACACGCAATATAGCCACTATACTGTACTACAGTACAGTACATGTACATGTAAACTCTACATAGAAACCCCAAAAGTATAACATGTAGTGTGTGTGCGCCGACTGAAATCATTGTGAGTTGCGATTTTGTTGTCAAACCCTTACGAAGCATTAATTTGTTTCGTGTGAGATACGTAACGATATGCTATGACTATCGCTTGTTTTTACCAATCTCGATAAATTCTCCATTTTTATATTTTGTCCTTCCGTAGTTCTTTACGATGCCGAAATAGTGTATTGGTATGTTCTGATATCATCGTCGCACTCTTCCGAAGAACCAATTTGGTCCGATTCACAAATGTAACGCTACGCGATGAGTTTTAGCTTGTTTCAATCAGCTACGTAACTAAATGCTCTACGGGCCAAAATTTCCGATACAATTCTACAGTACATATAATTTTATGTACCGGGTTCCGTAGTAATTTACGGGTTCCGTATCAATTTACGGGTTCCGTATCAATTTACGGGTTCCGTATCAATTTACGGGTTCCGTATCAATTTACGGGTTCCGTATCAATTTACGGGTTCCGTATCAATTTACGGGTTCCGTATCAATTTACGGGTTCCGTATCAATTTACGGGTTCCGTATCAATTTACGGGTTCCGTATCAATTTACGGGTTCCGTAGCAATTTACGGGTTCCGTAGCAATTTACGGGTTCCGTAGCAATTTACGGGTAGCAATTTACGGGTTCCGTAGCAATTTACGGGTTCCGTAGCAATTTACGGGTTCCGTAGCAATTTACGGGTTCCGTAGCAATTTACGGGTTCCGTAACAATTTACGGGTTCCGTAGCAATTTACGGGTTCCGTAGCAATTTACGGGTTCCGTAGCAATTTACGGGTTCCATAGCAATTTACGGGTTCCGTAGCAATTTACGGGTTCCGTAGTGAAATAGTGTATCGATATGTTCCGATATCATCGTCGCACTCTTTCGAAGGACCAATTTGGTCCGTGTTACAAATGTAACGCTACGCGATGAGTTTTAGATTGTTTCAACCAGCTACGTAACTAAATGCTCTACGTGCCAAAATTCCCGATAAAATTCTACATTGTCTAATGTCTTGTTCTGTACTGGGTTCCGTAAACAACATTTATTTTCATTTTAGACTTTTTTATAGTCTATATTTTCTTCATTTCAGCTTAATTTAGCAGTTGTCATGGTTGTGTGCAAATTCCTATTACTATTAGATACGTTGTAATAAAACATGATTTTAAACATTTGTATATTACTTTTCTCTGAGGGCTTGCAGCAAAATTGATATTTTATTTTCCTTGGTATGGGTTTGTGGCTAGTAGTCAGGTAATGATGATGATATGATGATGATGACGACGACGACGACGATGATGATGATAATGATGACGATGACGATGATGATGATGATGATGATGATGATGATGATGATGATGATGATGATGATGATGATGATGATGGATAATACAACTGATGTCAGATGATTATTAGAGTCGTGATGGTGACGATGATGGCAGTGATGAGGATTTAATTTTGTATGAAATTCTCACCCCCCCCTCCCGCACCCACCAGTCAATGTTGTTTTGATACTGAGACAAGAACGGACAATTGGTCTAGTATTGGCTCCAACATTGCTTTGGGGGTTGTAACAATATGAAACATTAATGTTTGCCACTCATGTTACTTGCAATGTTTAAACAAAGAGCACGTTTCTATGGTATCAGTCACAGTATATGTTTTTGCTTAACACGTGTGCTATGACCCAAAAAATACATCATCTCCAAATACACAGTTCAGTGACCTCGAGGCCTCCATTCAACAAGAAAGTTAACCTGTTGTTATAGAAGGACATGCATTTATACCCAATACACTCAGAGGTCAATTTATGAGTGCACAAACATTATATGTTTATATGCTAAATTAAGCTGAAATTAAGAAAATATAGACTATAAAAAAGTCTAAAATGAAAATAAATGTTGTTATTACAGTTTGCATATCTGAAGTCAGCTGATAATACATACTAAGCTAGCTGAATATTAAGCATGTTTTCATACTTAAAGGCTTATCACCAAGCCCTAGTATTTCATATTTATAGCAGAAGACAACATTGACCAAACACATTGTAAAATATTATTTCGATCAACAAAAATCTGAAATCTATTCTGTAGGTGCACCAGTATCATACAGAAGCATCTGTATATACTGAGTGATTTGTATCCAGAAGCACACAGTAATACTGATGCGAAGCTAGTACTTTGCGTAGTCTGGTATAGAAGCACACGGGTAATTCCATATAGGGTATAATCTTCTTCCACGGTAAACCAAACAGCTTCCGTGGTAAACCTTATAGCGCCATCACTTGATGAAAGTACGTTATTAGTAGGCGTGAGTTAAAAGCTATCTGGGCTAGAACTATTGCGACTGTAGGGGTGAGCTTGCCTACAGGTAAAAAAAATACTCGTGGCGGTTATATTTACACGTCTAGTTTAGGGCAACGGGGGTGGAAAGGAGGGTAGGCCTACTACGGGGATGTGCGACAGATTCGGGGTGCATTTTGGTTTATTGATGGCCCTCAATTTCATGAAAATTTGGTTTAAGAAAGATTGTTTTTATTTATTTTTAAAAATTAATTTGTTTCCCAAATTTTTATCGGAAAGTGTGCCATTTTTTTATTGTTACCATGGCGTGCGATAATAAATAGGCCTATTAATATAATTTTTAAATGCTATTTTATTATTTTGTTATTAATTGAAAATCTAGAATAGTATAAAATCGTATATGATGCCTTAAATTAAAGTTTAAAACGTTCTTCCAATAATAATAACTATTATTAAATAATTCCTAACATCTCGGACAACACGCCCCCCTCCCCCAATACACACACCCCCACACCCCACACCCCTACACCAACAACCACATGTCTTGGCGAAAGTGTACCGGTACCTTGCACATCGTGCACGCGCGCGTGCACCATCCAGCATTGTCCCGCTAAAATACACTACCCTATTACGAGCAATGGAATAGCCCGTCAATCATGCACAGTGGTTGCTCCTGGAAGGAAGATTATACCCGATGTGACGCGGTTGCTCATGGAAGACAAGAAGGATTATACCCCTTTTCGGTAATTCCGTGTGCTGGACCCGTTGTTGCTATGCCTATTATGCCGTTGCACTCTCCGTTGCCTAATTGATCGAGTGCACTGTTCTTTAGGATCCGATGAATTAGTTTTAAAGCAGAGCAGCTCAGAACGACTGGTCTTTTAGACAATTTTAAATTTTAAACGCGTATTTATTGCACGGTTGGCTTGACAGTGATTTGGCTTGGCTCTGGCGACCTTGCATCCCGGGGTACCTTGATCACAACAAATTTGGTTCTCATAATTATCTAGAAGCTGACACTATAGGCCTAATAAAAATTTTCGTAGACCCTATATTAGGCCTAATAGCTTTTATTTTATCCGTAGGCCTATATTAAACGACGGGTATGTGTGTATAGGTGTACCTGTATGTAAATACCGTGTCTTTGTTTTGATACGCGAATGGACAAAAGACCGGATAACCGGATCGAATATTCCCTTTAATGAGTGGGGCTACTACGGGCAATAGCGGTGTCGGGGTGCGCATGCAGTCTCATACAGGGTCCATACGAATTATCAAGACATGCAGGACGAATTATTGCTCAATAGGTTATTATCTAGAATAACATAGAATGGCAATTATTAGGCCTATTTATCGATTTATTATTATAGACTGATAAATAAATAAATTAATTAATTAATAAATTAATAAGTTAATAAATTAATTAATAAATTAATTAATTAACATTTATTCATTTATTTTATTATCTATTTATTTAGGCCTATTTATTGATTTATTATTATAGACTGGTAAATAAATAAATTAATAAATTAATAAGTTAATAAATAAATAAATTAATTAATTAATAATTAATAAATTAATTAATTAACTAATAAATTAATTAATTAATTAATAAATATTAACATTTATTCATTTATTTTATTATCTATTTATTTAGGCCTATTTATCGATTTATTATTATAGACTGATAAATAAATAAATAAATAAATTAATTAATTAATAATTAATTAATTAATTAACATTTATTCATTTATTTTATTATCTATTTATTTTATTTAGTCACTTATATATTTATTTATTTAATAATCGATTAATATATTGATTGATTGGTTGATTGTGTGAGTCAGAAAGAGAGCTTGTGAGTAGGGTGAAGTATCAAGTTGATTGATAAGCTGATTGGATTTATTCATTTGATTTTGTTTTAAATATTTTGTTGACTCATCCACTCATTTATTGATTAATTTATCTATTTATTTATAAATGTTTACTTATTTATATATTTATTTATTTATCTATTTAGTTATTCGTTCATTTAGTTTAGTTTGATTTAGATAGATTAATCGATTGATTGATTGATTGTTTGATTGATTGATTATGTGAGTGAATGAGAGAGATGGATAGATTCAGAAAGGGGGGAGAGTATATCAAGTTGATTCGGATTAGTTGATTGGATTAATTCATTCATCGATTGCTTGATCTGTTGATCGCTAGGTAGGTTGATTGGTTAAGAAGGTTAGTAAATGGGGGTCATTGAGCAGTATAGGGATTGAGTAAGCAGTTCAAAGTAAGCCTACATTACGTGAAGGGGTGAATGGATAAGTTCTTTCTTTCTCCTGGCTTGGGACCGTTACTATCCACACCACCCCACCCCACAATTGATTGCCTCCAGTTTCTTCATTGAAGGTAAGTTGTATGTTGTACTGTTTGATACATGTTTTTATTTGGAAGGGGCCGCTGGGATGACTTATGACCCCACCTTCCTTGCTCTCGACCCAGCTGCTTCAGCTCAGCAGTGATAATTTAGGCACGTTGCTTCCCATAAATAGTGGCATAGGGACACGGGGGCACGTGTCCCCCCCCCCCCATCGATCTGGAATTTTAAAAATCCCATGGCGAATTTGCTGACCCCCCCATTAGACCCTTTGCCCCCACCCAAAAAAAAAAAATCGTGGTCGGTACCCCCCCCCCTACAACCATGTTAAAGTTTTAGCGCCTCGCTTCCCATAAATGATACTAGGCCTATTCACTTTTGACTGGGGGATCCCTCCCCACACAAAATTGCTCGAGTCAATCCATCTAGTTCAGTGATGATAAAAAAATGGAAGCTAGTTGTAGCCTAAAACCCGTTACGATCATGTAAATGTGTTAGTGCTTACTCTTATAATCACACCTTGCTTCCCATAAATTATATATGATATCCGCTTTAGGGAAAGCTTTCTGACTGGGGACCCCCACCACCCCCCCATACAATTGCTCTCATTCCATCTTGTTCGATAAAGAACACACACACCCACACACACACCCCCACACACCCCTGCTCTCAATCCATCTTGTTCGATAATGAGCCTAAAGCACGCTATAACCATGTTAAAGTTTTAGCGTCTTCTTCTATTTGAACATCTCGCTTCCCATAAATTATAGTGTTCACTTTTATTTCGATGGGGCATTAGGGACAATGACTTCTGACTGGGGAACCCTCCCCACACACAATTGCTCGAGTCAATCCATCTGGTTCAGTGATGAAACAAAAAAATGGAAGCTGTAGCCTAAAACCCGTTATGACCATGTAAATCGTTTTAGTGCCTGCTCTTATAATCACATCAGAGGATGATTTGAGCACTTCCCAGCAAGTCTTGCGGTTAGCACAGCTGTGTGAGTGAACATGACACCACTGCCCGCCCACTGCGTACACACGTGCATGGTTAAATTTGAATTTGGACAGATATATTTACAATAAAAACACCTTCAAAAAGTTGGTCGATTTCACATTTTATGTTATCTACAGAAGGTGTGAATTATCCTTCATGCATAGGCCTACATCACTTTAGATCTGAAATCGACCAAGTAATAACGACACACGGGCAATTCTAAAACAACATCTTTTGCACAGAGTTTAATGGGATTTGAAAAGTAAAGTGGCAGTTGAAACTCTAGTGATAACACTTTTACGGTGCATGATGGGGCTTCCTTAAATCATCCTCTGTAATCACATGTTGCTTCCCATAAATTTTAGGCCTAATGTCCACTTTTACATGTTTAATTTATTTGTAAAGGGCATTAGGGGAAAAGACTTCTGACTGGGACCCCCCCCCCCGCACCTCACCCCCCACCCCCCCCCCCACCCACACACACACAATTGCTCAATCCATCTATGGTGATACAAAACACTGCATTTTGAGCCTACAGTACGCTATAACCATGATAACCATGTTAAAGTTTTAGAGCCTTCTCTTATTTGGACATCTCGCTTCCCATAGATTATAGTGTTTACTTTTTTTTTCGTGGGGGCTTAGGGACAATGACTCAAAGGGATCCCTCCCCACACACACAATTGCTCTCAATTCATCTAGATCAGTGATGATACCAACAAAATGCAATTTGTAGCCTAAAAATCATGGTCGGTACCCCCCCCCGGCCACCCGCTATATAAACCATGTTAAACTTATAGCGCCTTCTCCTATTTGGACATCTCGCTTCCCATAAATTATACTATTCAATTTTGACTGGGGACCCCTCCCCACACAAAATTGCTCGAGTCAATCCATCTGGTTCAGTGATGATACAAAAACATGATACTAAAAACTGCATTTTGAGCCTAAAGCACGCTATAACCATGTTAAAGTTTTAGCGTCTTCTCCTATTTGAACATCTCGCTTCCCATAAATTATATTGTTCACTTTTATTTCGATGGGGCATTAGGGACAATGACTTCTGACTGGGGGACCCCCTCCCCCACACGCAATTGCTCGAGTCAATCCATCTGGTTCAGTGATGAAACAAAAAAATGGAAGTTGTAGCCTAAAACCCGTTATGACCATGTAAATGTTTTAGTGCCTACTCTTATAATCACATGTTGCTTCCCATAGGCCTAATGTCCACTTTTACATGTTTAATTTATTTGTAAGGGGCATTAGGGGAAAAGAATTCTGACTGGGACCCCCCCCCCCTGCACCTCACACACACACCCCCCACCCACACCCACACACAATTGCTCTCAATCCATGGTGATACAAAACACTGCATTTTGATTTTTGAGCCTAAAGTCAAGTACGCCATAACCATGATAACCATGTTAAAGTTTTAGCGCCTTCTCTTATTTGGACATCTCGCTTCCCATAGATTATAGTGTTTACTTTTTTTTCGAGGGGGCTTAGGGACAATGACTCAGAGCGGAATGCCCCCCCCCACACACACACACAATTGCTCTCAATTCATCTAGATCAGTGATGACACCAAAAATGCAATTTGTAGCCTAAAGCCCCTTATGACCATGTAAATGTTTTAGCGCTTGCTCTTATTTGGACATGTTGCTTCCCATAAATTATATATTATAATGTACCATTTTACATGTTTAATTCATTTAGAAGGGACATTAGGGGAAGTGACTTCTAACTAGGGACCCCCCCCCCCCCCCGCACACCCATCCCACACAAATTGCTCTCAATCTAGTTCGATGATGATACAAAAACTGCATTTTGAGCCTAAAGCACGCTATAACCATGTTAAAGTTTTAGCGCCTTTTCTTATTTGGACATCTCACTTCCCATAAATTATAGTAGGCCTATTCACTTTTATTTCGAAGGGGCATTAAGGACAATGACTCTGACTGGAACCACCCCCCACACACACACACCCCCACACACCCCATTGCTCTCAATCCATCTGGTTCAGTGATGATGTATGTTTGCTTTTATTAAACTTTTTAGTTCATCCCTGTTTGAACACAGCTTTAGTACGTAGGGCGACCGGGCTATAAAAGATAAGAGCGCCCTCGTTAGGCCTCCTATATTTTCATCGCCAAATACGCAGTTCTATTGCATGTAAGCAAGTCACTGATAGACGTGACGGTTCTCTATAGAAGAGATTGCAGAAAAAAAGTTTTTTTAAGGGATGGTCTTGTTAAACACTCCAGTTAGGAAATTTTTTGCATTCGCAAAATTGATTTTTGAACATGCACGGGTGGGATAATGGGAATGCTGTGCAATTATTATAAGCCCTGGGGATGGTTAATTTTTGTTGGGGGAAAACATTTTTTTGGCTTCTGATTGGGGACCCCCCCACACACCCCCCCCCCCCCACATACACAATTGCTCTCAATCCATCTCGATCAGTGATGATACAAAAAATGCAATTTGTATATAGCCTAAAACCCCTTATGACCATGTAAATCTTTTAGCGCTTGCTCTTATTTGGACATATGTTGCTTCCCATAAATTATAATGTCTGCTTTTACATGCTTAATTTATTTAGAAGGGGCATTAAGGGAAATGACTTCTAAATGGGGACCCCCTCCCCCCACAACCCTCCCCAACACACCCCAGTTGTTCGGTGATGATACAAAAAAACTGCATTTTGAGCCTAAAGCACGCTATAACCATGTTAAAGTTTTAGCGTCTTCTCCTATAATAACATCTCGCTTCCCATAAATTATACTGTTCACTTTTATTTTGAGGGGGCATTAGGGACAATGACTAATGACTGCGGGAAACCCCCACCACACACACACACCCCACACCCCCCCAATTGCTTTCAATCCATCTGGTTCAGTGATGATACACAAAAATGCAATTTGTAGCCTAAAACCCATTATGACCATGTAAATCTTATAGCGCTTGCTCTTATAATCATGATAATCACATCTTGCTTCCCATAAATTATATTGTCCGCTTTTACATGTTTAATTTATTTAGAAGGGGTATTAGGGAAATTACTTCTGAAGGGGACCCCCCACCTGAGACGAATTCGTCTCAGCCCCCCCCCCCCACGCCCCCCCCACACCCCGTTCGGTGATGATAGAAAAAACTGCATTTTGAGCCAAAAGCACGCTATAACCATGTTAAAGTTTTAGCACCTTTTCTTATTTGGACACCTCGCTTCCCATAAATAACAGTGTTCACTTTTATTTCGAGGGGGCATTAGGGACAATGACTTATGACTGCCCCCCCCCCCCCCCACACACACACACACAATTGCTCTCAATCCATCTGGTTCAGTGATGATACACAAAAATGCAATTTGTAACCTACAACCCCTTATGACCATGTAAATGTTTGAGTGCCTGCTCTTATAAATCACATGTTGCTTCCCATAAATTATAATGTCCCCTTTTACATGTTTAATAATTAAAGAAAAAGGTTTTTTAAGGGGTACTACACCCTGCTCAATTTTGTGCCTATTTTTGCATTTTTCTCAATATTATAGCGCATTGGTGACAAGTAAGATATGTATATTATAGGGGCAAGGACTACAACTACTGCACTGGAAATTTTATTTCAACACAGACACCAGTTGTGGAGTTACAGTCAAAAATGAGGGAAAACCAATATTTGATCAATAAATCAATAACTACTTGCCTTGAGTTGCTGCATTTTTAGTGCAGTAGTTGTAGTCCTTGCCCCTATAAGATTACTAGTCACCAATGCGCTATAGTTTTTGAGAAAAATGCAAAAATAGGCACAAAATTGGCCAGGGTGTAGTACCCCTTAAGTGATGGTCTTGTCAAACACTCCAGCTACGATTTTTTTTTTCATTCGCAAAATTGATTTTGAACATGCACGGGTGAGATAACGGGAATGCTAATTATTATGAACCCTGGGGAGGGTTAATTTTTTGTTGGGGGGCATTTTTTGGGCACACATTCATTAACGGATCACCTTTTTAATGGGGGGGGGGACAGTACAAAACCTTGATTTAGATGCAAAATGTCATCCTCTCATTATTCCTTTTTGACCATTAAAGATTTGTGCAATTATAAAGGGGGGGGGGGCAAAGATGTTTTGGCAGGTCGAGAGGGGAGAAAGTATTTTTGGCAGGCCAAAGGGGCAGCAATTTTTGGCACATCTTTTGAAAATACCCATCATTATTGCACAGCCCCTAAACATAATATCAATGATTTCTTATTTTGTCTGTGATTTGTAATGTTACTATTGTATGTGATTTTTTTTCTATTATTGACAAGACTCAGTGACATAGCCGAAATTTTTCTGATACCAGAATCTCAACTTTGATAGTGGGTGTCAGGAGGAAGAAAGTCAATTGGGTCATTCACATATAAGTATGTAATTATGTATAGCTTCAGGCCCATACGCAGGATTTAGTTTGGGTGTGGATGTGGTACTTCCAAAGAGGGATCTTTGAATTAAAAGTGCGCTTGTAAAAATTGGGACTTAAACCCCACTAAAATTATCAAACCTTTTTTTTTTCAATTTTGGACCATTTCATTGAAAAATGTGGACTGCTGTGGATTTTTATAAAGAGAAATTGTAAAACACAGATGGGGTGATTAAGGAAACTTTCACACAGATACTGGCAACGGGACCCGGGTGCTGAAAATGAAAGACCTGTTTAGAAGTGACACTACAAATAGTAGAATGAAAGCAGATACAAGTTTGCATTATATTCGCTTCTTTATTTTGTTCTTACAAACCCACAAGGGGCATACAAATATGTTGAGTATAATACTTCTTAGGCTTAAAGGAAGGTGACCTGATATATTTGGAAAATCAAATTCTTTAAAACTTACGTATAACATAACGTGTCATCCATTTCAAGCACTCATGCAAAAAGAAAATGTAAATGTTTTTTGTAAATGTGACTAATTCCTAATGGAATTACCGACAGGGTGTCTAAATAAAAATAGGCCCTGTGGAATGGGGTCCATAACTTTAAGTATCAACAGTAAAATTAAAATGTTCTTAAAAATTCAAAAACCACAAATTGCCTGCTTTAAAATTATGCAAAAAGCGTCACAATCCGTTCTCGCATCACTGAGATAATTGAGATTGTACAAATAGACTCATTTTTGGACCGTTCCAATGGGGCAATACACATTAACAATATGCATTGTAGTTTAAAATGAAAAAATAAAATGATGAATACTCCCAATGTTGCTGGATTCAACATAAATCAATCAATCAATCAAGCAATCTCTCAAAGAATGTTGTTCACACATTTCTCTTTGGGTTAACAATATGTAAAAGTGAATCTTCTAAAAATATTGTTCACTCATTTCTCAAGCAACAGTAGGGCTGGCCTTAATATTGCAGTGGCTGAAATAAATTGTTCTAAAAATGGTTACAAAAATTAAATGGTTCAGGTGAAAGTATTGATTGTGAAATAAACAAAATTTGAAAAATAATATCAATAACAGTGGAGGCATAGTTTCTGATCAGACAAGCTATCACCTACCCAACAACACCGGGAGTTTTACGTGTATTTCCTCCATACTAAACTACAAAGCAGCATATTATTGTTAACGTGTATATTGCCCAAAAAAAAAAAAAAAAAATGGGTCTATTTGCAGTTTTCCAATTATCTCAGTGACGCGTGAACGGATTTTGATAATTGTTGCACCATTTTATAGCAGACATTTCATGGTTTTTGAATCTTTAAGAAACTTTTAATTTTACTGCTGGTAATTGATACTATGTCCCCAAATCCACAGGGCCTATTTTTATTGAGACACCCTGTACAGTGTGATATTGGTAGTCTACAGTGTTTTAATTAATGATAATCATCATGATCATGTAATATATTGATTTCAAGTGAAAGGTCCTATTTTTCTCATAAACATATTGAAATTAGAAGTTCCAAGTCAGTGTATTTCCCAAGATATCTTCAAAAAACTGCCTAATTAGTCAAAACAATGGTATACCATAGTTTTGACTAATTCGGCAGTTTTTGATGATTTCTTCGGAAATACACCGATTTAGAACGCCAAATTTCAATATGTTTATGAGACAAATATGAGCTTTCTTCTGATACCAAAATCAGCATTTTGATGAGGTAAAGTGGGGGGATGAGATTTTCAATCAGGTTACCCACCTCTAATTTCAAAATGTTTGAACCAAACTTATAATAAGTACAGGTTCTACATAAAGTTTGTACTAACAACTTATGCCAAATAAGTATGTTTTATTTAAATGAAAATTTAAATGAGGTATGATTACGAACACTATAAAGTATGGGCAAACACATTACCTTAAGGTGGTACTACACCCCCTAAAAATTTTGTGACTAATTTTGCATTTTTCTCAAAAATAACTTTACACTGGTAACAAAATTATGTATATTATAGGAGAAAGGAATCCAATTACTTCACTGAAATTTCAGTGATTCAATACAAGTGGTTCATTATATATGTTATTCTAGCGGTACCTCTTTTCTTATCATAAATAACGTACCGCTTGTCTCGAGTCACTGAAATTCCAGTGTAGTAACTGGATTCCTTGCCCTAAAATATATATAACTTTTGTGTGTTATTATTTTTGAGAAAAATGCAAAAAATAGTCACATATTTATCAAGGGGTATAGTACCACCTTAAGCAACAACAAAATTGTTTCATTTACTTGTCCTCCATCCACCAACCGACCCAAAATTGGCCAAAATCAGGGTCGGACCTTTAAAAAAATTAATTTAGTTTTACGTTTAAAATGTTCAGACTAATTTACCATCATATTCTGTTTATGTACCAATACCTGACACTACATTTTATAAACATGTAATTTATAACCAGTTAAAAAGGGAATGATATAGAACTACAGAGTATCATGATAATATTATGTGATGTGATCTGTGAAAACCCTTCACATGGCAACATTTTGTGTTTATGTACACAAAAAAACATGGAAATATAGATCTCTTTTTAGAACTGTTTTTATTTTGTACCTGTGATTTCAATGTCAAAGGTTATGAGCAAAGGATTGATTTAGCCTTTATTACCTTTATAAAACAAAATAGGATAATGCAACATACAAAGGCTTTTCACAAATCACATCAAATCAAAACAATCACTCTTTTTATATTTGTGCTAAATATTGAAATACACATTACCACTGTATAAACATGTAACTTTATTTCTTAATGTAAAGTGTGCCAAAGTTTGGGCATTAACGTCTAGGCCTTGTGCCTGTGCGTAGCGCCCTATAAATCTCTGCGCTTTTTTTAAAATATACAATCCAAGTAAACACAATGTTTCTACATATTCGCTTAAGGTTATATGGTTAGAAAAGGTTGCGACAATGTTCAAATGTTGTTGCCGGGTTATATAAAGGCTATAAAGCGTTTTCATATTAACATTCACAAACGTTTCGAAAACTTACTGCAAAACATTCTAACATAATGTTACTTAAATGTTGCAAACATTTTGACATTTATGATATTGTAGTATTTTTTCATACACACATTTTAAAACGTTTTCATGTCCTTTATAAAACGTGACATGTTATTTAAAACATTTTGACCAAAACCCAAAATATAACCCCTTTAAAATAGGGTGCTTCTTTTAAAGTCAAGTAATTGGTTTGTGTTATCCCTCTGTTGTCTTGAAATGTTTTGACTTTAACACTAATCCCAGCAAAAGTGTAAAAAAACCCTAAAATTGTTAATAAATCATTTAAAAAAGAAGGATAAGTCGATAAAATTGTCATTTGGTATTTTTGAAATGAAAAATTTGGCAAAAACAAAACAAAAACAGCAGTGTTGACTAAGTTCCATTCAAATACATGATAGCTAATTTATATACTGTCAGTATAAAAATTACAGATTCATGTAAATGTCTTATTTTGTTTCAAATACACAGCTTTTGGCTGAACTACTAGCATGTATGTTAGCACATCTATGACAATGACAATGGTACCAAGATCAGAATTTTGATGATTTTAAGATTGTCCTGATGAGCAAATCACTGAATGGGCATTTAATTTCATTAAGGGGGTACTACACCCCTGGCCAATTTTGTGCCTATTTTTGCATTTTTCTCAAAATTTATAGCGCATTGGTGACAAGTAAGATATGTATAGGGGCAAGGTCTACAACTACTGCACAGAATTTTCAGCAACTCAAGGCAAGTAGTTATTGATTTATTGATCAAATATTGGTTTTCCTTCATTTTTGACTGTAACTCCTCAACTGTTGTCTGTGCTGAAATAAAAATGCCAGTGCAGTAGTTGTAGTCCTTGCCCCTATAATATACATATCTTACTTGTCACCAATGCTCTATAATTTTTGAGAAAAATGCAAAAATAGGCACAAAATTGGCCAAGGGTGTAGTACCCCCTTAAAACATCCTTGATTGCCCCAAAATGGGAGTAGTCATTTAAAGGGGTATTTTGTGATTTTGGCATCCTGTTTTTAGGGTATAGTTCAACAGATATCCACAAAAAAGCAAATTTCAGTTGATGCAGACTGAGAATTTGACACGTTATGCATAATTACATGTAATACAGTGCACCATAGACTATGTGTTGTAATTTGGGGCTGTCCGGATATACAAATTGGGCGATGTCATCAAACAATCCAATCTGCAAGAAAACTTATGCACACAAATAATGATGGGAGTCCCAGATTTCTCTTTTGGAGTAAGTTGGGAGGATGTGCATTACAAATGTCTCTTTAAGCCATTTTGTCATCATTATGGGGCTAAAATTGAGCAAATTGTTCTTGAAATTGACTGAAATAATGAGGTCCTTTCGATCTTTTGGCAACAATCATGTGAATGACTGTGGGCCACCAAACACCCCTTCCTGCTTTTGGATTTTCCTTCACCATGTTTTTCAGTCATCTCAGCTATCATAATCAGGGGTAGCATTAAGGCCCGAAAGTCGGGGGTTGTTTTTCCTGTGTTTTTCACTCCCGAGCTTGCAGAAAATCCAAATACATGGGGTGAAAATTAAATCTCGGGGTGAAAAATGTTTTGCAGTGTAGTCAGGGGTAGGAGTAAGGTCCAAAAGTAGAGGGTCAGAGTTCACCCCCGAGCTTGCACATATTCCCAATATAGAGGGTGAAAAATTAATATTTTTTAAATTTAGGGGGTCAATTACCCCCGATCGGGGGTTAACACTACCCCTGATCTGCTTGTGCTTGTTTGCCATTAATCGGGTGATGGGTATAGGCATACATGTAGGTCAGTCAAAAGTCAACATGGTGATCAAGTGTCCAGATTTCAACAAAAATGCATGGTCTCAAATTAGTTGTCATGTAAAATAAAGTCAAATAAGGACAAGTTCGCTTTGTCTAGAATGCTTTGTTTTTACTGCCTAAATTTATGATTTGATCAACCCTGTATAGGGCCTATTGAACATGACCTATTTTGTAATGTTTGCTACATGTATGTATCAAAACATCCTAAATGGTAAGAACTACAAACCAATTTGGGATAATTTTTGTTGAAATCAGAGCACTTATACATTTTGTATAGTTTGTGGCCAAAATAACTGACCATAATTATACTGGGTTTGACCTTTCTGTTTGTAACTCTAGAATGGTATGTTGCAGACAGGTCAAACTTTTTCTGAATCCTTCACATGAGAGGAATACTAGTACGGTTTTTAACAAAATTTTGAAATTTGACCCCTGCGTTGACCTTTGAGCGACCTCTACACTATACCAATCACCAGATTAATGGCAAACAAACACATTATGATAGCTGTGGACCTTTGCCAACAGAAAAACATGGTGGATGAAAATCTCTAAAGAGGAGTTACAAATTGCTCCATGCTCTAACACATCCATAAATTTAAAAAAACTAATTTGTAAAAAAGCCATGTTTTTGAAACCATATATTTTGGCATTATTTGTAACATTTACACATGTCCCAACTTACACCTTAATTGAATCAGCCAAATTTGTTGTGGGCAGTGTTTGTAGGTCAATGTGAACAATTTGAACTTAAAGTCATATTACAACTTTAATTCCCTATATAAATCCATGTTAAACAGCCAAAATAGCCAGTGTGGTTTCTTTCACTTTACCTTGTTATTTCAGCATAAAATGGACAGAAGATCTTTCTGACAGGTATTATTAGCATCATTTTTAATAACAGTGTTTTGGTTCAAGAATAACAAAATTAAAATTTGACATTAATTGTACATTATGGCTTTAAGAAGCGCAAATACTTCACAGATAGTGCTGAAGAATTTGCCCTTTTTCTAGTTTTTAGGGAAATTAAGAATAAAAGCACATCTCTAAACCAGTTTTCTGAAAATTGCAGCCCAAAGTTATACCCAAAAGCCTGAAAATGCACCCTAAATCTGCTGCACATCTACCCACCTTTCCACTAAACACACTCCCTACCAGTGTTGTAGGTCTCGATACCAGGTCTCGGTCTCGAGACCATCTCAAGACCTGGTTTTGCAGTGTCTCGGTCTCGGAACTTAAAAGTCTCGGTCTCGGACCTCAAAAGTCTCGGTCTCAAACGTTTTCTAGTTCGAGACAAGAAGAACATGAGGAAAAAGATATGATTTTCTGTTGTTGTTCATTACTTAATCCTTACCCTATGGGGATGTGCTGCAAACATGGGTAGCATTTTTAGCCTTTTGGTATATCGATGACCCCTTTTTCTAGGCCAAATTTGGTATAAGAATGGGTCCTTTTATATTAATTTTTGCAGAAAATTTTGCCTCCACTGTAGCCAACATTTTTGAAATTTTCCCAAAATTTAAAAGGAAAATTATAAAAATTAAGACAAATTGTGTTAAATTTGGGTACAAATTTCTTGAAAACTTGGTACATTGATGAGTACCCTTTCAAATTCTCAGCGGCAAATCCTTACCCCAACCAAACTTGAGTATCCCCGGGCTTAAACCAAGGTCTTGGTCTCGGAACTTAGAGGTCTCGGTCTCGGAAGGGGTGATCTTGATCTCGGAAGGTTTGGTCTCGGTCTCGGACGGGCAGGTCTTGGTCTCGGACATAGAGGTCTTGACTACAACACTGCCCACTACCCCAACCCATCCCCCTGGCTTGCCACATGAGAGTGAAAGTCCATACGGACAAAGTACGCTAACTTCGTTAATTTTAACTGCTGCATCCTCCATTTGTGAGATTGTTTCATGTTTGAACTTTGTACAATATATTATCATATCATGTATTCTTGTTCAAAAAATACCCAATTCCTAAAGGTGCCTGTAAAGGCTCATTCAGTGATTCTTTCATCGGGAGGATCATAAAATCATCATAATTCAGGTTTTGGCACCTTTGTCAGTGTCATGTGCTAACATAGCCATGTACATAAAGACAGAAGACATTTTACACAAATCTGTAATTTCTCTACTTCAGTAGAGAAATTAGCTACATGTATTTGAATGGGGCTTCCCAGCTTCAACTTTGTCAATACTGCTGTTTTCTTGTTTTTTTGCCCAATTTTTCATTTCAAAAATTGAATTACTTTATCCTTCCACATTTAGGCAAATTATGAATAATTATAATTTTTTTACACATACGCTGGAATCACTGAATGGGCCTTAATTAAATACAAATACACATAGAAAATGTTTATTACTCTAATAGTCTATTTGGCTTCCTTGAGAGAGAGTGATGTCAGAACTTTGTTGGAGTAAAATTTACATCATGCGAACAGCGAGCACAGACGTACCACCTTTAGTGATTGCACCTGTAAACACATATTTCTTTGAGTCACTGTACGCACGATTTAATACCACATGTATGCACACACTGATATCACTTTCTCGAAGCCAAAGGACTATTAGCTATTTGGTCATAATCATAGACTGTAGTAGATATCTATGGGTGGCCGTGAGGGCCAAAAGGGTCTCAAAACCACACAAGGGTCTCAAAAGTACAATAAGATCTCAAAAACACACAAAGGTCTCAGAAATAAACACACAACAAGGTCTCAAAAGTATAATAAGGTCTCAAAAACACAAAAGCTCTCAGAAACCAACAGAGAAAGGTCTCAGAAGCAAACACACAAGAATGTCTCAATAGTATAATGATTAAGGTCTCAAATACAGAGAAAGGTCTAAACAACAGAGAAAGGTCTCAAAAACAGAGAAAGGTCTCAAACACAGAGAAATTCAGAAAAGGTCTCAAAAACACGTTATGGTCTCAAAAACATGTTATGGTCTCAAAAACATGTTATGGTCTCAAAAACACTTTATGGTCTCAAAAATATGTCAAGGTCTCAAACCAGGTATTACATCCGACCGTTATATGTGCAGTACCGCATGCAGTACTGCACACATCGGCTTGCAGTTTCGCATGCGAAACTACACATTCCGTCACGCACTTCCGCATGAGGAGAGGAAGTGAGGAACTACATATTCAAACTTGCATTTCCGCATGCGGTGATGCAGGTTGGGATGTGCAGTTCCGCATGGGGAACTGCAATATTTTTGGTGCATTTCCGCATGAGGAATTGCAATATTTTTGGTGTATTTCCGCATGGTGAACTGCAATATTTTTGGTGTATTTCCGCATGGGGAACTGCAATATGTTTGGTGTATTTTCGCATGGGGAACTGCAATTATTTTGGCGTATTTCCGCATGGGGATCTGCAATTTGTTTGTGGCATTGCCGCATGCAAAAAAAAGCGGAAATGGACCAAAAATGTTGCAGTTCCCCATGCGGAACCGCACATCCTGATGTGCATCACCGCATGTGGAAATGCTAGTTGGGATGTGTAGTTCCGCATGCGGGTGTGCGTGACGGAATGTGCAGTTTCGCATGCGGAACTGCAAGCGGATGTGTGCAGTACTGCATGCGGTCGGTTGTAATACCTGATTTGAGACCTTGACATGTTTTTGAGACCATAACATGTTTTTGAGACCATAACAGGTTTTTGAGACCATAACAGGTTTTTGAGACCTTTTTCTGTTTTTGAAACCTTTCTCTTTGTTAAGGACCTTTCTCTGTTTTTGAGACCTTTCTCTGTATTTGAGACCTTTCTCTGTTTTTGAGACCTTGCTCTGTTTTTGAGACCTTTCTCTGTTTTTGAGACCTTTCTCCGTTTTTGAGACCATTCTCTGTTTTTGAGACCTTTCTCTGTTTTTGAGACCTTTCTCTGTATTTGAGACCTTTCTCTGTCTTTGAGACCTTTCCCTGTTTTTGAGATACTATTGAGACATTGTTGTGTGTTTGTTTCTGAGACCTTTCTGTTTTGAGACCGTATTGGGCTGTTGCGACATTACTGTGTGTTTGTTTCTGACAGCTTTCTGTGTTTTTGAGACCTTATTATATACTTTTGAGACCTTGTTGTGTGTTTATTTCTGAGACCTTTGTGTGTTTTTGAGACCTTATTGTACTTTTGAGACCCTTGTGTGGTTTTGAGACCCTTTTGGCCCTCACGGCCGCCCATAGATAGGTTACATTGGCCAGACATTTTTAAAACTTTGCAATGAGTTTTAGTAAACATTCAAACGTACAGTATTGGGGTTTGTACATGAGGTCATATTTATGAAATTTGCTACACAAGTAACATTTGTACTCAATTGATGGTCAAAGCAATTGTCCAGTGTTTCTGACAAACTTCCATTTGATAGTCTTAATTCACTGTTTTTGCCATATTTTGGCCATGTTGAGCTATAATTAGTGAGCATCTGCACATCTCAGCTTACAACAATCCATTTTCCAATCCAAAGAATTTAAGGATGGGAGCTTTTTTCTTGTATATTCGACACAACCACCTTACGTGTGTCAAATGTGATGACGAATCCATCAGCCACCTTTTTCTTCTTGTCCTGCTCCAAGATCTCCTCTTTCCCAACCTATAATACACAATGATGCTCTTGCTGTCTACCTGGAATGACCTGTCTCCTCTTAGGGTATGGCTTATCTCCAATTACATCACACTTCATTCCCTCCGCTGGCCTGAAAATTGAGCATGTTAAAATATGAGAACATAAATTGAACTGCTGTTTTATAAGAGCTTAAAAACAAACTAAAGCAGTAGCATCTGACAAGTAGGTGAACTTTGGATGGATCTAAGAAAGCAGTGCCAAAAATTTTGCAGTGTCAAGGCGTAGCGAATTGGTTTGCCAGGCTGCAAGGAATGACTCTCAAGGAGCCCAATTTTAAAGATTCCAACATAAGTGCCCAATATCAGATATATGGACAATTCACCCAGATTTAGAACGTAAATCACCCAATTGAGCGGAAAAGCAATTCACTTAAAAACATACGGTTCATGGGAAGTTACCGACCAAACAATCAATGGTCACAAAAACCCATTGTCATTCCATTTTGGAGCTTCAGAGACTAAAATCTTCAAAATTCGGTTGAATTGAAAGGAAAATATAGTCACATTACTGCCGCGAACTGACTCTTGCAATGCAAAGTAGCCCAATTTTAGGCTATATTACTTACCAGATGTTTCCAAATTTAACCAAAGTTAATGCTTTATTTAGCTAAATGGTGACAGATAATAAATGCATTCTCAATGCTTGGAAAAAAATCATGCTTTTAACAAACACAAACATTTTTCCTAACAGTTCAATTACAATGTACCATCAACATTTGACAATACTATGATTGAGCTTGTTCAAAATTTAAATATCTGGGTTTGAGACTTTCTTTTGGTCTCTCATGGTTGACTCAAATTGTCACCCATCAAGACAAACATCTTCTTTACTATACATTAGTTAGCACATGTTTGGATCTCATTTCACTCTTTTGTTATAAAGTTTGTTTCCACGGATTCAAATATCAATTGATGTATCGATCTATATTCAGTGTGCTAATAATTCATCTCAAAGCCCCTACGCACATTAGTAAATTGGCCCTTTGTTTGTGTTATTCCTGCTGGATTGAGTAAATTTCTTTCTGCTGTTTTATTTTTTTCCGATCCACCACACAAAAATTCACGTCTGACATAGTCATACCTTAAAATAGCCTAAAGCGTAAATCTCAATAAAAATGCTTCATACATGTATTAGCCACAGTGCAACCTCCATAAGAGATGAAAAGGTGGTCTATTCTTGCCACAGATATTTAATTAATTTTTTAATTGGGAAGGGCTTTGAGACAAACTATCAAATCAAGATGGCCTAATCACTGCGTGCTGATGATGCATCTGTTGTCATTGATAGATATTGACTCCGTGGAACAGACTGAAAAGGAGGTTAGTTTCGTAAAATTCTTTTATTGTATTGCATGCATACTTTGAGGCTATTCAAGCTACATTGTTTTTTTCTTTTTTATGAATGTGTCCCTCTTAATAAAATATATTGATTTTTATCTTGAAAACATGAATACCTAGATATTGATTGCCCTAATTAGCATGGCCATTGAATAATGACAAGCCTCGATTTTAATACATTTGTAAATACCTTGTGGGGACTTCAGTTTAGGTATAGATGAAAGCCCAGTTACTGATTATCCATCATATAAGTTTAATTTCAACTTTAGTTTATTCATTGATACATGCAATATGGTCTTGGCCATGGGTGGAAAAAGTAGTTCAAAAAAGGAGGGATATCTTGGAATGCAAAGCTGAAATTTGGGGACTCCAAGCCTAAAGACCTGAAAATATAAAAGTTAAAGAGACAATCTCACCAGGAATTCCAGAGATCGTTCAAGCTAATGATCACAGTGAATGGTTACGGGATACCACAAGCAGCAGAGCTCCTGCAGATGACAGATGCCAATGTTGCAGTCGGTGCAGTTCTTCGACCCCAAACTCATGAAACTTCTCCGGTAGAAAAAATGCTGCAAGACAAAAAAGATACAGAACCTGTCAGTGGCTATGTAGAAGCACATTTGACTACATGCATAAATGCTATACAAGACTGTGTAACTGAACATAACTTGATGAAAGCTGGCTGATGACACCAGGCAACCTGTTAACCAAGTGGGGAGTGAGTGGAATCATCAGGATGAAATGCAACTGAAATTGCAAAATGCTACTCACAATTTTGGAATTGCCACTCAAATCTGAAAGTGAGTAGCATTTTTTGCTTCACAAAAATATTCGAAAATCGATCACTGATTATGACCCCTACCCTCAGATATGTGAGGAGGGCCGGGATATCATCTTTTGTGCGGTTACATTAATGACTATCCCAGTGTTGTAGTCCTCGAGTACAGTCCTCGGCCTCGAGGACAGGTTTTGAAGTCCTTGGTCCTCGGACATGTAGTCCTTGGCCTCGGACGTGTAGTCCTTGGCCTTGGCCTTGGACCCCAAAGTCCTTGGTCCTCGACAACAAGGACCTGACAAGGACAGGCAAAATCACCAAAAATGCAGGCAAATGTTTAAAGAGTGAAAGAGTACAATCTGCTGTTTAGTTATAAATTAAAACTTTTTAGAGAAACATGACAAGGATAGCTTTTTATTGTACCTGATTGAAATACAAAACAGTTTGTCAATATTTTGGTGCACTCTTAACTATCATCTTTGCTCTTTGCAAAACATGCACATGGAGGCCAAATATGTGGTTTTATATTAAAATTCCACTCAGCCAATATGATTCCTAAAATATGAATTTCGAATAGACACAAGAGGTTCTTTAGATATTTGAAGAAACTCATTGGACGCTACTGTAGGACATGTTTCGATTACCGGGTAGGCCTAACTGTGATCAAATGAATTTTATCTATTTTAGTTATAATCTCATCAGCAACATTTTGCTGCGTTTGATCTTAAGATAGATCAGTGCCCATTTTAGGCTGCGTTGTCGCACATATATTAGGGAGGTCACACTTTAGCCTAATTTGTGTCGTCACAGCACATATATCCGACTCGGAGCCCAAAAGTGCCGATTTTGAATTGATCTGAATTACTGATTTTATTCATTCTAAAGACTCTTCTTTCCTATTTCAACTCACCAATGTACAAACATGTTATATCTTGTTTTTTACAGTCATGGAAAGTTTTGAAATGTATTTTTTCTGCAATGGCATTTGACACATTTTTGCTTCTGTTGTGTTTTGTTTGGTGAAATGTCATATCCGCAGAAAAAATCTAGTTTAGTTGTTGGGAAATCAAGTTACCCTACAGTGAGGAACATATGCAATGAATTTCTTGCATGCTTTTTCTTAATATTGAATACAATTGCTTTCCTGGGATATAACTTTCTTATTTCTACAATAAATGGCTCAAAAGTTATAACAAATTGAAAATGGTACCTTTTTTGGTCGATTTCGCTATAAAAACGTGTGTGTTTTCTATGGGGAAAATCCTACCAAAATTGAAATTTTCATTTTGGTCATATGGAAAATCAAGTTACCCTACAATGAGGAAAGTATGCAATCAATTTCTTAGGTGGTATTTCTAGATATTGAATAAAATTGCTTTCTTTGGATATAACTTTCTTTTTTCTATGATAAACCGTTCCGAAGTTATAACAAATTGAATATTGTGGTTTTTTATCAATTTGCCTGTAAAAACGTGTGTGTTTTCTATGGGGAATATCTCTATGGCATGCTACTTGTCGACGGTCCTTGATTTTTGCCATTTTGCCCATTTTCCAGGTCTTTTATTTCAGAAACTGCATAATATATCATGCCTGTTATTATTTTAATTCTTTAATATTAATGGATACGGTACAATATAATTATACTAAATTTGGATCTTTGAAACTCATATTTAAGTTTTTATTCTATATCAAAGTTGCCACTTCGTTAAATTTGGGTGCTTTTCACCGATTTGGGCTGAAAATCGGCATTTTTGGAACCTTAAAACTGTAATAACTTAAAAACGCTTTGACCGATTTTCACCATTTAAATTGCTATGAGTTTAGTTTTGTAAGCACTTTCAGAAAAGCTTTAAACCAAGGAGATAAAGCATTGATTACAAAATAGTGTGACCCCCCTACATACCACATAACTGTCTTTTGACATCAAAATGGTAGGTATGCGGATCAAACACATAAGTGTATATTGTAATCTTCACTACTTGTCTAGATAGGGGAACAGCCCAAAAGTTGAAGTCTTATTTAACGAAAGTCCTTCCGTTAGGCTGAGATCACATAGAAGTATACGGTATTCGCTATACGAAATACGCTCATTCGATCACATAGTATACTCCTATGTGATATATCAGCCTAATCGAACGAGCAAATACCGTATATTGTATGTCTATGTGATCGCAGCCTTAGGGAGGGAGGGGTCGAAAAGTCAGATTACGTTTGTAACAAAAGTTGTTAAAACATCGGTCAAAGTTGATCTTTTTTAAAAGGATTTAATATAAAATTTCAGTATTTTCTGAAGTAGGCCTACGATATTGAAATTTTACAGTGGTTGCTTCAAAATGATTTTAAATCAATATACATTGTAGTGTACAGTACTCGCAACCTGCAACTTGTAAGTTAATTTTGTAAGCAGCTGATTATTTTTTATTTGAAAATACAGCAAATCCTAATTATTTTTTTTCGTGCTAAAAAGGTACGAAGAAAATATCTTAAAATAAAATAAGAATATTTGTTTCTTCCATAAACGTGATCACTAGTATCCTAGCATTGTCGCAAACCCATCAACCATAGCAACGGCACTGTATCCTATGAATACAGGTTGGAGTTTTCAATATTTGACACTTGCGTTAGAGGGAGGGTGGAGGGTTAGCGTTCTAGCGAAAGGACTTTCGTTTATGGTCATGTTTTTTATACTGGGGCCCTAAAAAAGGTGGTGCTGTCACATTTTGCTAAATCATTTTGTCTACTTATTCCTATATTTTTGCCAGAATTCATCATGAACAAATGGTTTTGGTCTTATTTTGAAGATAAATTATTAATCTAATGAATTAATAACAAATACAATTAAACAAATGTATTAATTAATTACAACAGCTTAATTAGGTTAATTAGTCAGGGGTGGTGCCGGAAGTGGAGGAGCCGGAAGCGGAGGAGCTCTGTGTAATTCCAATGGGAAGTTGATGTTCATTAATAAAATATATGCACTTTGTTGCCTAGTAGAAGTTAAAATGCATTTGCATAATGTTAATCTTATTTTTTAACTTTCTATAACAATAATTGCCTTGTTAATCTTAATTAACTTAGTAATTAAGGATTTAACAAGCTTTTAATTAATGCAGTGGAATGTGGGTCATGCAATACAATGGGCTTTAATTTTGCATGCATGCATATGAAATAAATTTCAATATTGTTTTATCTTTGAAATATAAATCTTCTCACAGGAGATTATTAGTCAAAGGATTTAATCTGATGATATATTGATCTCTGGTTTATTGTTAAATAGTTTATTGATACATGTATTGTGCATGTATATGCCTACATGTACATGTACCTTTGTTACTAATTATTCACTGTATTGATAAACTTCATGTATTTGTGAACACAGTACATTTGTTGAATTTTTATCAAAAGTACTGGGATAACACATTTGTTTCTAACATTGGTATTAACTTCAACTATCCTTGTTTTGTTAGGGAAGGAATTATAAAATTCACCCCCCTCTTTATAGTACGCTCATTCATTTTTAAGAATCATGTCAATGTGGCGGGACGGAATGTGGCGGGACGGAATTTTGTCCACCATGTCAAAATCAAGAAAAAAAGCAATTGATTCACTTTAAAACTGACAAAATTGTCTTTTCTTTCACTTCCAATGAAAAATTATTGCAAAATATTAACTGAGAAAGAAAATTTTCATCCCTTCCTGAACTTAAAAAAATCATCTCAAAATGTGGCAGGGCAGTGCTGTACGGTGCTAGTTCGCAAGGCAAACTTAAAAAAAACGGGCAAAACAGACGTGTCATTTATCGGTATGACATTTTCGTTATTGACGCTGCCCTATTTTAAGTTTGCACAGAAGAGGCATCTCAGTTTAAGTGCGTCGATTGTCAGTAAAATGCACATATACTCACTCTAAATTGTTCATCAAACTAATCATGCGTTCCTTATGAAAAGAACCATATGCTGCATTGTATGTACAATCACCAAAAAAGATGAAAAACGCATCTAAAAAATTCGGTACGTGCAAGCTTACAGGACTAAAATCAAAGTCACAAAACAGCCTATAAACAAAGTGACGTCATCGCTTTGCCACAGAGCCAATGACGTAGCGCTGACATGTACCATGTGACATCTGATCATGTGATATTTCATATTTACGGCATTAAAAGTTGAAGTTGCATTGAAATTGTGTGCTCTGGAAACTTATTTTTTTCTGGATTCATAATGGAGTATTAATTACAATTTCAGCCATGCACGTTTAGGTAAGAAGTACAACAACCCGTGTAATTAATATTATGACAAACATGCAGATATTTAAGCTTCTGGAGCCTTGTACTGTTTATTAATTGCTCTAATTGAAATTACGTTGCACTCGCTTTCTGCATACAGATCCTCCCATACCGTACTAGCAGAGCTAAGTACGGTATGGGTTCCTCGTACTAGTACGGTGCGACCATTTTAGGCGCATTGGCGACTAGATTTTTGCTGATGGCGACTAAATATTCAATCCCTGGCGCCAATGGCGACCAACTGCTGAAGCTTTTAATCGCCAAAAACAAAACATGTATGTAATGTAGCATTCAAGAGTACGAATGTATGCTATGAATATGCATTTATCATCATGTCTCAATGGGGACTTCCTGGAAAACATATAGGCCTACACTGTACATGCTGCGTATGAAGTATGTAGCGTTCAATGGGAATATGTAGATCAGAGCACAGCAGCTATGAACATTCAACACACGTGGCTGTTCAGTTTACGTTGGCACCTCAGATTTTTTACCTGGGAGCAAAATTTGGGCGCCTAAATTTATAAAGTTAGGAGCCATTGGCTCCTCAATCAGTTTTTGCACCGTACAGCACTGTGGCAGGGCCATGTTTTACACCACAGACCCTGAAAATAGCATTATTGCTGGCATCCTACCACAAAAGGCCTGAAAAAGAAGAAGTTAAAATGGCTCCGAGTCTAGCAAAGTTGATGAATTCAATTTTTGTGTACTTAGGAATCTTTATTACCATAATAGTTGATATTTTGGAAAGTTTTGATTGAAATTTTTTTTTCGTCCCTTCCGGAACGTAAAAAAATCACCTCAAAATGTGGCGGGACGGAATTTTACACATATTTTAATTTATTTCTTTATTTTTGCGAAGTCCACTGAAAGTTTTTTTAGTGCTGAAATTGTCTATGGGCAATTCCACGGTAACTCGTGCTACACTTTATGGCATCCTTTTACATACTTTGTGCTCCAGCTTTTAAATTGATTTGATTGGAATCTGTATTTTTTGTATTTTAATACCCAACATTCAAGGCTAGATCCTCATAGTATTGCTAACTCAGGATATCAACTTTTGTATGTATGGGACAGCTGTAAAAATCGGTAACTCGTGCTACGAGCAGAGGACATGCTTAAAAATCACTCATTTTTATTTTGATGGTGTGCTAAAACAAAAAACACTAAAGCCTTATTGATTATATGATAAGTAATTGCTATAATAAGGTTTGTTTTGGTATACCTTTAAAAGTTGTGCCCCTCATAGTTTTACATTGACTGGCAAAAAACATGGTAACTCGTGCTACGGTAACTCGTGCTACAGTTTGTCCGGCCATGTATAAAATGGTATTGTTCATCTAAATGTCTATTTTTTTTTATAACAATTCCTCAACAACTGGTGTAATGATCAAATAACTCAATCTATGTACAAATAACCCCCCCCAAATAACCCATCTATGTACAAATAACACTATTCAGTGTATGTACCAGCATACAATGTACCACACACATTACATACAAACATCCCAGCCTTACATACGCCTTGCTTGATCCTGTTTGGATATTTTATTCTAGGGCTTAAATTTAAACAGTTAAATTGAACAGTCAACAATTGATAAAACTTTTACTTCCATGTTATTTGACACAAAACTTGTAATGTTCATGGTTATTTGCTCTGTAAGTTTTAAAAATTGCTTTCTGAGTTATAGAATGTTTGGTCATCTTTTGGTTGAGACCATTTCCTGCTTGGTGCAAATACTCTAGTTTGCCCGATTTCAATCAATTCACTAAGCTGGAAAATGAGCCTCATTACATTCAACAACAAACCAATTTCCAATACAAATCTCAGAACTATACAAATCTCAGTATCAACAATGTCACTGTGGCTGTTAATCTCAGGATTTCCAGTATCTATTTTGTTTGTTTTATTTCTTCTTTTGCCTCGGTTACTCATTCAGTGGATGTTTTAAGGTATCCTCTGTTCTTCCATGAGGCCCTAGATCCTAGGGGGTGGAGGGCTAAAAATTTTGGTTGCATCATTTTGACCAGGTATTGATAGTGGGATATATGCTAAATAGCATGTTTTTTTAGAGAGACTGTACAATGTAAAGTCTTTGAGCTTAAAAAAAAGGACTTTATTGGTGTGTGCAAAAATTTGGTATAAATAAATTTACACTATTTTGGCACATGATCGGGGTGGAAACTGGCTCCTTGAATCTTATCTCTATCTTTGCCTTCCATATTTTTACTTTAATTTTGAATATGAGCTTATTTGCATATTGCATATTATTTTTTATTTACAAACCTTTGTTATTTACACACTTTGTGTGTGTGTATGGGCACCTTAATTACGAACTGCATAATTCTAGTTTGTCATGGGGCAGGCTGCCCCTTCCCCCACACTGGCTACACTGCTGCTAGAAAGCTGTTACCAATATCATGGTCACATATAAATGCATATTCATGTAGTTGGGAGATCCTCTATTGCTGCCAAGTGGTAGATTTTGCATTACCTTTGCTGGTACAGGGGGAAGTGGGCTATGGTAACTCGTGCTACATCGGTAACTCGTGCTACAGTTTTAAATGGGTCATTATTATGTGATGGATAGTGTTTTGTATATTAATTTCTTATTTTTTACTCAAGGCACTACTAGTAGAAGGAAAATAATAAGTGGCTTCAATTAAATTGCTAACATTTTGAAAATATATAAAAAAAATGCATCTTTCGGTAACTCGTGCTACGCCATATTTAGTGCTATGAAAACGCAATGAAAGAAAAAAAATAGTTACCAATACCATGGTCACATATAAATGCATATTCATGTAGTTGGGAGATCCTCTATTGCTGCCAAGTGGTAGATTTTGCATTACCTTTGCTGGTACAGGGGGAAGTGGGCTATGGTAACTTGTGCTACATCGGTAACTCGTGCTACTGGTAACTCGTGCTACAGTTTTTAATGGGTCATTATTATGTGATGGATAGTGTTTTGTATATTAATTTCTTATTTTTACTCAAGGCACTAACTAGTAGAAGGAAAATAATAAGTGGCATCAATTACATTGCCAACATTTTGAAAATACATAAAAAAATGCATCTTTCGGTAACTCGTGCTACGCCATATTTAGTGCTATGAAAACGCAATGAAAGAAAAAAAAAAAATTAGTGGGGATTATTTAAAATGTGTTGGATGTTTCTTGAAGACCATATTTCAGAGATATAAAATGTATCAAATTTAAAAGAAAAGTGCCCATGTTTAATAAAATAGGCCCACTTGGAAAATATCTAAGTTGAACATGAGTTTTTCACTTAAAATACACTCTCCAAAGAAACTTTAAAAAAAACCCAAAATGTTAGAAAAATGCCGAAAAAAGTTTATAACTTGAACCTTACATCTGTTTGGAATAATATAAAAGTTAAAAGAAATATATATTGGCAATTTCATTTTTTTGAGTCATGTCCACTTTTGCTTGGAATTGCCCACATACAGAAGACCTTTATAATACCACAAACAAAAAAATCCTATCTTTTTAAAATATGGCCATGTGTTATGAGTTGGGGGTCTCATAGGCTGGAGCCCGGACATTTGCGCAGAAATGTTTGCATAAATGTTGAATTTTTTAATTACTGTAGACACCTACATAGGTAAATTATATACCAAATTAAAGCTCTTAGTGAGTGCTTCACATTGGTGCCTTAACTTTTAATATAGCATGTATACTTCAAAAGTTATAGCAGCTGAACGAAAAAAAATGTCAGGGTGGAGTCAGCCCATGATATGCTGGCCCATGATATGCACTTTTGTGTTAATGTTTGCTCCAGCTTATTTACATGTTGATTCTGATTTGCTTTTTTGCCCAAAATTAGTTAAATTGCCTAAATATAACAAGCCTGAATACTATTACTATTATGTATTCTGAATGTGTAATCTTCCAAGTTTTAGGGCTTTAATTAAATTAATTAGCCAGGCTGGAGTCGGCTAACGATATGGCTGCTCAGGAAATGCCGGCTCAGGATATGCTCTTTTCCAGTGAAGTTTGCGAAATCTTATTAGGATTGTATTCTGATTTGATTTACTCTGTCAGATTTAAATATTTAACTTACAAACATAACCTTCTTAATTTACATACATTGTCTTGGTAAAAATCCCTTTTTTTTGGGGGGGGGTCCAGGTATTTTATATGTTGAGTGGCGCATCATGGTAAATTTTCTGAAGGGGCAAAGACAAACCAATTCCTGGTGGACATGTTAACTGTGATTACCCAGTGTGAATATTGTGCAAAACAATGTCAATTGTACACTACATTAAAGCCCAAAATTAAGGTGAAAATTTGTGTTTACCGGGCCAATTTTCAATTTCACACTATGGGGGGGGGGGGTTGAGTTAGGGGTGTTTGAAATTTTCTTTTGTGGAGGGGGGGGGGGTGGTTGAATTAGCTAACCAACTCATTTCAGGTGGGAATGGCTCAAACCCCAAACCCTCCTTGGTCTTCACAATTTCAAAAGTCACTTCAATAATATGTACATCAGTTGAGCATGTAAATTTAAATTAGCACTGACTTCATCTCAGTTTTTGCAATTCTTTGTACCGGTACCTGTATCCAGCGTGTTTATACTGAGCACCTCGCATTACCGCGAATTCACCTTCACCCGCATTTCAATCCTCTCGCATTCACTGGGTCGTTTCTACTGCGCTGTTAATGCAGGGTAACAATTCACTACCCACATATTTAGTGGGGAAGGCGGAAGTCCAGCAAATAGTTTTGTGACCTTTCAAGGTCAAATTTTGAATGCTCACACTGTATTGTGATAGGCTAACTTCCGCTGTCACCCGCAAAATCGTCACCCGTACTGTTTCTACTGCGAACGTTACCGCGTATTAACCACTATTAACCACCTCAATAGGTGGTTGACGGATTCACTCGCATTACCGCGCATTAACCTTCACCCGATCTGTTTCTGCTGGGGCCGTTACCGCGTATTCCTCGCATCACCCCGAATTCACTCGAATTAACCCGCAACCGTCTGCTCAGTAGAAACACGACTAATATAAAGTAATTTTGTACAAGACTTTCCCAGGAGACAGTCATTCCAAAAGGAAGAAACTGTTTTGCATATTGGGATTAACTTGCAAACATAGATCTGAAATTCTGCAAATCAGCAAAACTTATTATTTTAAATCCTGTTGATGACTGTGATATCGTATACAAGTGCAACCACAGATGTGGTGCAACTTACTACGTGTACCGAAACTACAAACTTCATATTTTGGACAACAAATTTCAAAATATTGTGAATAACTTGTTGTAATGTTAACTTGAATTTATATACATAAGTACATATCATTCTTGTACTTTTAATTACTTAATTTTTCTAGACAGAACATGATTTGTTTATTTCATCAAATTCAGCGCTGTTTTTGAATGGCACGTTTTAACCCTTGCGCAATTTGAGGACAGTTACAGGTAGCATAGTAAAACTATATATTTTTTGAAAGCTTTTGATGTGGGGAATGCAAAAATGGAGTCTGTTTTGATGTAGGGTACGGCATTTTTAAAATAGGACCACTTGATCTTTGGTAATTTTTTTTAAATTTTTCCCTTTATAACTTCATATATTTCTTAGCACTGCCCCTACATCATATCTGCATTTTTGGATTCCTCATGAAATTTCCTTTCAAAATATGTATACTTTGCCTATAGTAGCATGTACAGGTATTGAAATAATTAATTCTAAACAAAAAATGGCGCGATTTCCCAAAAATATGCAATGTCCGGCAAAAATCCCCCAACTCAAAACGCATGGCCATATGTAGTAACATCTAATTTAGCAATTCCGTCCCGCCACACCAAGAGGGCGCTACATGTGTATTTTACTGTTTGCAGTCCGAAATTTACAGGCAAATTTGACTTTTTTTTGGCCGATTCATAAGCTTTGGTTAGTAGTCTATTAAACCAGAGGAGAAATTCACTCCTGTGACAATTTCTAAATTTTAGGTTGAGTTTTGGCTCTGGCCCAATTGCATTATCTGGACATATGTAAGGCCATATAAAATTAATATTTTGGTTCTCGTCCAGAGGATTTTCATGAATTGATGAGGGAGGGAGGTGTTTTTGTTTGTTTTTTTTTTCCAATGTAAAATCAGCATTGTCAGTAGTTTTCAGTCTTTTCCAACAGTGATTGAGGAAACGATGCTCCAAGGCACTTTTTTTTTTTTTTCAAATGTGAGATTCTGAGGATAAACCCCTAGAGTACCACAAAAAGACTTGGAAGTGATCCTTGTTCTCTAATAAACTTATTTATATGTATGGAAAATTCATAAATCATTCCAAAGTCTAAAATAATTGAAAAATCTAAAAAAAAAAAAAAAATCTGACAAATCCCAGAAATTGAGGCGGAGGGGACGAGAACCAAAACATTAATTTTATACGGCCTAATGGGTATGGCGCTCAAACTCGGTGAAAACATATCTCATGACCAGGGGAACATTTTGCAGGGGTCAGGTCAAAGGTCATACAGAGGTCAAATTTTAAGTGTATTTTCCAGACACCTGTAAGGGGTACGGGGCTCAAACTTGGTGACAACAAACTTGATAACCAGGGCAACATTTTTGGAACACTTTGCAGGGTCAGGTCAAAGGTTATCTGGGGTCAAATCTTATAATTTCATTTTCTGAATATCTGTAAGGGGTATGTGGCTCAAACTCAGTGACAATAAATCTCATGACCAGAGGAACATTTTGCAGGGGTCATGGCAAAGGTCATGCAGACTATTGCAGAGGTCAAATCTCAGAAACATATTTTCTGGACATCTATAAAGAGTACAGGGCTCAAACTCTGTGACAACAAAGTTGATGACAGGGGAACATATTTGGAACATTTTGCAGGGGTCAGGTCAAAGGTCATCTGGGATCAAATCATAAAATTGCATTTTCTGGACATCTGTAAGGAGTACGGGACTCAAACACAGTGACAACAGACCTCATGACCAGGGGAACATTTTTGGAACATTTTGTAGGGGTCAGATACCTCCACAACACCAACACGCCCAGCTAGGTTTGTGGTCTATGACCACCATTTGCCACTAGTTGAACCTGTTCTCTATCTTTGCCTTCCATATTTTTACTTTCATTTTTCTGTAAGAAGGGCACTTTTATCTTTAATTTTGGGCCCCCACACATGTGTGTTTGCCTGGTTGTTTCTTTGTTTGCTTCTTTGTTCGGCTGCTCGGGAGGAAGCGAATTGATTAATCCACTGTGCAGCTTCAACACAATAATCGATCAACTACATACTTGGTATACTATGCCAGATAGATAGTTAGGTATGGTGATAGGATATGGTGGCTTGATGTGCTGTATAGTTTTGTGTTATTTGCATATTTATGAATATTAATGAGCTTATTTGCATATTTTGCCTACATTTTCATTGATCCACTCTGCAGCTTAAGTGCATAAAATAACCAATCAACTTTAAACTTGGTTTGGTGATTGTATATTGTGACCTGATGTTTGTCATGAATGTTATTTGCATATGCATATTAATGAGCCTATTTGCATATTGCATATCATTTGTATTTACAAAACATTGTTATTTACACACTTTTGAGTGAGTGCCACCTTAATTACGAACCCCGTAATTCTAGTTTGCCGGGGGAAGTCTGCCCCACCTGCTCCCCCCAACTGGCTACACTACTGCTAGAAAGTTGTTACCATGGTTACATTTATGCATATTCATGCAGTTGGGAGATACCTCTATTACTGCCAAGTGGTATTTTGCATATAATTACCTTTGCTGGTACAGGGGGGAAGTGGGCTATGGTATCTCGTGCTACATCGGTAACTCGTGCTACTGGTAACTCGTGCTACAGTTTTTAAGGGGTCATTATTATGTGGTGGATAGTGTTTTGTATTTCAATTTCTTATTTTTATTCAAGGTACTACTAGTAGAAGGAAAATAATAAGTGGCATCAATTAAATTGTCAACATTTTGTAAATATATTAAAAAATGCATCTCTCGGTAACTTGTGCTACACCATATTTAGTGTTATGAAAACACAATGAAAGGAAAAAACTAGCGGGGGGTTATTTAAAATGTGATGGGTATTTCTTGAAGACCATATTTCATAGATATAAAATGTATCAAATTAAAAAGAAATGTGCCCCTGTTTAATAAAATACATGTAGACCCACTTAGAAAATATCTAAGTTGAACAGGATTTTTCAACTAAAAATACACTCTCTGAAGAAAGTTTTTTTTTAAACAAAATGTTAGAAAAATGCAGAAAAAAGTTTAGAACTTGAACATGACATCTGCTTGGAATATTATGAAAGTTAAAAGAAATACAAAAAGGCAATTTTAGTTTTTTGAGTCATGTCCACTTTTGCTTGGAATTGCCCACATTTGAAAATTAGAATAATCAGGCTGTATAATGAGCCCAAACTTGATGCAATTGGACCAAGAATAGCCCTGTGAGAACAAGTTAAATTAGAAAGAGGCGAGAAAAATGTAACATCACCAGGTATTTTGGGGTCCCACCATAAGACACATGACCAGCTCCGAATTTGCACACGATAGTTACGCATTCGATGCTAGAGTTGTATGTTGCTATCGTTTTTCGGTCAGACAGCGGTGCACTTTTTTGCACCGGAGGTTATTTATTCTGTTAATGTTGAAATTTGGATGAAAGTTATTTCGATGAGTCAACTGTATTTTTTGAGTAAGATTTGCCTATTTAATATGGACAGTTTAAAATTGTGCTGAAGTGTAATTTAAATTTTCACAACATTTTTGTTTTGATGCGATCGTCTGTCGTGATCGGCTGTGACAGTGTTTACTTAGAATTAGAAAGTAACTTCCATTGCTTAGTACACGGTGTCATGCTTCAGCAAATCCGAAGTCTAGATTTTGATGAGAATGATTGATACTTGGATATAATATAACTTACCCTGGAAGGTGCCGCGCCATATCATCGCATCGCCATCGGCAGTGCAGCTAGTGCATGAATGTCAGCTGGTCATCACTCAGTGTAGACAACATACATGGTACCGCGGATACCGGCATTGACCGGGTAAGCTTAAAAACATTTTACACATGGACATGACAGTTCAGTCAGTTGTGACACCGAAAATCACACCACCACACATTCAACAAATTATGCATTATACGGCAGTAAAGTAGTGAATAAATCATGAAAATAGGCTTTCTCTATTTAGGCCAAAGACAGTTCCAAATGAAACAAAACAATGTTCGTATCGAAAACTCTGTTCATGATTCGCGGAATCCCATCGGTCACTCAGACTTCATTTGCAGTCGTTTTTGTAATTTTATTCGTCATCACCGGCAACACGGTACCGGCCAGAAAAGTATACGCTACAAACCGTATGATTCTGTATACCAAGCTATCAACTATTTAGCTTTGCATCGGTACTACCGCGTACTTGCGCACCGAAAGTGCACAGTAGGTAGTGTCGACTGTATCTTACACGGGTGGTAGAAGTAAATACTAAGGAAAAATAAAATATCGGGATAAAAAAAAAGGAGCATGTAGGATTCGAACTGGTGCGGTCAACTTTTCCCGTTTAATTGGTACGCGCTCTACCAATTGAGCTATTTAATGTTACTTGATTTGTTTGGGATAATTTAGACCATATCAATGTACGAGTTTTACGGTATGCAGACACAATAAAGATTTTAATACTATGTCTCTATACTGTTTACTCGGCTTGCATACCGTGCATTTTTCTATTTATGTCAAGTTTTGGAATCTAATTTGTGAAGAACAGGTCTGAATACCGTGGTTCGCTATTCAATAAGCCAATTATTATTGCATAAAACAAGTGGATTAGTTTTAAACACTTTTTATTCGTTTATAATGAATCTATAGTACAAAGGTGCACGTAAAATTACAACACCTCAATAGCTCAGTGGATAAGGAGACTGACAGTTAACGGAAGGGCGTGGGTTCAATTCCCGGCATTTTTTTCCATTTTTCCAAGTATAACGCTAACGGTCGACACAATCAGTTTAAAAAGAAATCAATGTAATTTTCTTTCTTTAAATTTTGTCGACCGTGGGGAAGTTAATGAATCAAAATTCCAATTTTATTTTTACAACCCTAAATACATTGCCAACAAATATATTCGGAGTAAACCGATGAAATTATGTCTGTTTGATACGTTTCAGTTGAGTTTTCTATCACGCCGCCACGGACCATACGTACATTGAATAACTTAATATACATTATAAATCGATTAAATTTTCAGAGAGGTTCTCGTGTTGCAGCGGTAGAGGCTGTGACTTGTGAACTAAAGGTTATAATGATAGCCATGAGTTCGAATCTTCTGTAGCGCTATCTTTTAATAATATTACTTTTCCTATCCTCTTCTGTACGATATGTTTAAAAGCTTTTTTTTTTTTATTTTCTTTCTTTCTTTCTTTCTTTCTTTCTTAGTCTAGCCGAGCGGCGGCTAGACTCCTGTTTCTGGGCGATTTCTTTCTTCTTCTTCTTCTTCTTCTTCTTCTTCTTCTTCTTCTTCTTCTTCTTCTTCTTCTGTCAACATTTAACATAATTTGCTCTAGCTCCTTTATTATTTGACCGATTATGACCAAACTTTGGCACAAGCTCCACTACCCCAGCTTCTACATTTGACATGACTCATTTGGGGTCAAACGTCACGCATGAGTAATTTTTACCAAAAATGCTTCTTCTCCTACAGATTACATGGTAGAGTATCGAGATTTGGACATTTACCTTGGCTATAGCCGGGGCCTATGGGGTCCTCACAAATTTGGGGTCAAAAGGTCATTAAGGGGTATTTCCGGCACATAACCAAATACCTTCAAAATGCTTCTTTTCCTACAGATTCTATGGTACAGAGATGCGACTGACACATATGCATTGACATTAGTTGGTGTCTATGGGGTCCTCACAGATTTTGAGTTCAAGGTCAAACAGGGGACAAAAATGGTTGATTACTGAAAATCACTTTAAAGTTCAATATTTTCTGCATATTACGTGCTGTGATCATCAGAATAATGCCAAAAGGGCTCTAGCATTATGTTCATGTACGATTGTAATCAGATTTGGCTTAAACATGGAGGAGGGGTCTGTTTTGGGGTCAAAAGGGGTAAAATTCTAAAGTTTGTCCAATTTAAATGAAAATTAGTATATGTGATCTTGATATGATTCAAAATATATTGGAGGTCTTTTCAAGGTCACCAGAGGTCAACGAAAGGTCAAAAGGGGTCAAATTCTAATATTTGTCCAATTTAGATGAAAATTAGTATATGTGATCTTGATATGATTCAAAATATATTGGAGGTCATTTCAAGGTCACCAGAGGTCAACTAAAGGTCAAAAGGGGTCAAATTACAAAGTTTATTCAATTTGAATGAAAATTAGTATATGTTATGTGGATATGATGCAAAATGTGGTGAAGGTCATTTCAAGGTCATCATATGTCATTTCAAGGTCACGGCTAGACTTCGCAGCCTTACTAAGGATGCAATATATCTAGTTTCTTTCTTTCTTTCTTTCTTTCTTTCTTTCTTTCTTTCTTTCTTTCTTTCTTTCTTTCTTTCTTTCTTTCTTTCCATATTTCTTTCCATCTTTCTTTCTTTCTTTCTTTCTTTCTTTCTGAGATTTAAAATACCTCAATTGGTAGAGCGCGTACCAATTAAACGGAAAAGTTAACCGAACGGGTTCGAATACTACATGCTACTTTTTTTTTTATTTTGATCCCGATATTTTATTTTTCCTTAGTATTTACTTCTACAGAATAAATTTCAGATTTTTGTTGATCAAAATAATATTTTACAATGTGTTTGGTCAATGATGTCTTCTGCTATAATTATGAAATACTAGGACTTGGTGATAAGCCTTTTGATAAGTATGATAACATGCTTAATATTCAGCTAGCTTAGTATGTATTATCAGCTGACTTCAGATATGCAAACTGTAATAACAACATTTATTTTCATTTTAGACTTTTTTATAGTCTATATTTTCTTCATTTCAGCTTAATTTAGCAGTTGTCATGGTTGTGTGCAAATTCCTATTACTATTAGATACGTTGTAATAAAACAAAATTTTAAAATTTGTATATTACTTTTCTCTGAGGGCTTGCAGCAAAATTGATATTTTATTTTCCTTGGTATGGGTTTGTGGCTAGTAGTCAGGTAATGATGATGATATGATGATGATGACGACGACGACGACGATGATGATGATAATGATGACGATGACGATGATGATGATGATGATGATGATGATGATGATGATGATGATGATGATGATGATGATGATGGATAATACAACTGATGTCAGATGATTATTAGAGTAGTGATGGTGACGATGATGGCAGTGATGAGGGATTTAATTTTGTATGAAATTCTCACCCCCCCCTCCCGCACCCACCAGTCAATGTTGTTTTGATACTGAGACAAGAACGGACAATTGGTCTAGTATTGGCTCCAACATTGCTTTGGGGGAGGGGGGGGGGGAGGGGATTGCAAGCAATATGAAACATTAATGTTTGCCACTCATGTTACTTGCAATGTTTAAACAAAGAGCACGTTTCTATGGTATCAGTCACAGTATATGTTTTTGCTTAACACGTGTGCTATGACCCAAAAAATACATCATCTCCAAATACACAGTTCAGTGACCTCGAGGCCTCCATTCAACAAGAAAGTTAACCTGTTGTTATAGAAGGACATGCATTTATACCCAATACACTCAGAGGTCAATTTATGAGTGCACAAACATTATATGTTTATATGCTAAATTAAGCTGAAATTAAGAAAATATAGACTATAAAAAAGTCTAAAATGAAAATAAATGTTGTTATTACAGTTTGCATATCTGAAGTCAGCTGATAATACATACTAAGCTAGCTGAATATTAAGCATGTTTTCATACTTAAAGGCTTATCACCAAGCCCTAGTATTTCATATTTATAGCAGAAGACAACATTGACCAAACACATTGTAAAATATTATTTCGATCAACAAAATCTGAAATCTATTCTGTAGAAGTAATTACTAAGGAAAAATAAAATATCGGGATAAAAAAAAAGGAGCATGTAGGATTCGAACTGGTGCGGTCAACTTTTCCCGTTTAATTGGTACGCGCTCTACCAATTGAGCTATTTAATGTTACTTGATTTGTTTGGGATAATTTAGACCATATCAATGTACGAGTTTTACGGTATGCAGACACAATAAAGATTTTAATACTATGTCTCTATACTGTTTACTCGGCTTGCATACCGTGCATTTTTCTATTTATGTCAAGTTTTGGAATCTAATTTGTGAAGAACAGGTCTGAATACCGTGGTTCTCTATTCAATAAGCCAATTATTATTGCATAAAACAAGTGGATTAGTTTTAAACACTTTTTATTCGTTTATAATGAATCTATAGTACAAAGGTGCACGTAAAATTACAACACCTCAATAGCTCAGTGGATAAGGAGACTGACAGTTAACGGAAGGGCGTGGGTTCAATTCCCGGCATTTTTTTCCATTTTTCCAAGTATAACGCTAACGGTCGACACAATCAGTTTAAAAAGAAATCAATGTAATTTTCTTTCTTTAAATTTTGTCGACCGTGGGGAAGTTAATGAATCAAAATTCCAATTTTATTTTTACAACCCTAAATACATTGCCAACAAATATATTCGGAGTAAACCGATGAAATTATGTCTGTTTGATACGTTTCAGTTGAGTTTTCTATCACGCCGCCACGGACCATACGTACATTGAATAACTTAATATACATTATAAATCGATTAAATTTTCAGAGAGGTTCTCGTGTTGCAGCGGTAGAGGCTGTGACTTGTGAACTAAAGGTTATAATGATAGCCATGAGTTCGAATCTTCTGTAGCGCTATCTTTTAATAATATTACTTTTCCTATCCTCTTCTGTACGATATGTTTAAAAGCTTTTTTTACCTCAACTTTCTTTCTTTCTTTCTTTCTTTCTTTCTTTCTTTCTTTCTTAGTCTAGCCGAGCGGCGGCTAGACTCCTGTTTCTGGGCGATTTCTTTCTTCTTCTTCTTCTTCTTCTTCTTCTTCTTCTGTCAACATTTAACATAATTTGCTCTAGCTCCTTTATTATTTGACCGATTATGACCAAACTTTGGCACAAGCTCCACTACCCCAGCTTCTACATTTGACATGACTCATTTGGGGTCAAACGTCACGCATGAGTAATTTTTACCAAAAATGCTTCTTCTCCTACAGATTACATGGTAGAGTATCGAGATTTGGACATTTACCTTGGCTATAGCCGGGGCCTATGGGGTCCTCACAAATTTGGGGTCAAAGGTCATTAAGGGGTATTTCCGGCACATAACCAAATACCTTCAAAATGCTTCTTTTCCTACAGATTCTATGGTACAGAGATGCGACTGACACATATGCATTGACATTAGTTGGTGTCTATGGGGTCCTCACAGATTTTGAGTTCAAGGTCAAACAGGGGACAAAAATGGTTGATTACTGAAAATCACTTTAAAGTTCAATATTTTCTGCATATTACGTGCTGTGATCATCAGAATAATGCCAAAAGGGCTCTAGCATTATGTTCATGTACGATTGTAATCAGATTTGGCTTAAACATGGAGGAGGGGTCTGTTTTGGGGTCAAAAGGGGTAAAATTCTAAAGTTTGTCCAATTTAAATGAAAATTAGTATATGTGATCTTGATATGATTCAAAATATATTGGAGGTCTTTTCAAGGTCACCAGAGGTCAACGAAAGGTCAAAAAGGGTCAAATTCTAATATTTGTCCAATTTAGATGAAAATTAGTATATGTGATCTTGATATGATTCAAAATATATTGGAGGTCATTTCAAGGTCACCAGAGGTCAACTAAAGGTCAAAAGGGGTCAAATTACAAAGTTTATTCAATTTGAATGAAAATTAGTATATGTTATGTGGATATGATGCAAAATGTGGTGAAGGTCATTTCAAGGTCATCAGATGTCATTTCAAGGTCACGGCTAGACTTCGCAGCCTTACTAAGGATGCAATATATCTAGTTTCTTTCTTTCTTTCTTTCTTTCTTTCTTTCTTTCTTTCTTTCTTTCTTTCTTTCTTTCTTTCTTTCTTTCCATATTTCTTTCCATCTTTCTTTCTTTCTTTCTTTCTTTCTTTCTGAGATTTAAAATACCTCAATTGGTAGAGCGCGTACCAATTAAACGGAAAAGTTAACCGAACGGGTTCGAATACTACATGCTACTTTTTTTTTTTATTTTGATCCCGATATTTTATTTTTCCTTAGTATTTACTTCTACAGAATAAATTTCAGATTTTTTTGATCAAAATAATATTTTACAATGTGTTTGGTCAATGATGTCTTCTGCTATAATTATGAAATACTAGGACTTGGTGATAAGCCTTTTGATAAGTATGATAACATGCTTAATATTCAGCTAGCTTAGTATGTATTATCAGCTGACTTCAGATATGCAAACTGTAATAACAACATTTATTTTCATTTTAGACTTTTTTATAGTCTATATTTTCTTCATTTCAGCTTAATTTAGCAGTTGTCATGGTTGTGTGCAAATTCCTATTACTATTAGATACGTTGTAATAAAACATGATTTTAAAAATTTGTATATTACTTTTCTCTGAGGGCTTGCAGCAAAATTGATATTTTATTTTCCTTGGTATGGGTTTGTGGCTAGTAGTCAGGTAATGATGATGATATGATGATGATGACGACGACGACGACGATGATGATGATAATGATGACGATGACGATGATGATGATGATGATGATGATGATGATGATGATGATGATGATGATGATGATGATGGATAATACAACTGATGTCAGATGATTATTAGAGTAGTGATGGTGACGATGATGGCAGTGATGAGGGATTTAATTTTGTATGAAATTCTCACCCCCCTCCGCACCCACCAGTCAATGTTGTTTTGATACTGAGACAAGAACGGACAATTGGTCTAGTATTGGCTCCAACATTGCTTTGGGGGGGGGTTGTAAGCAATATGAAACATTAATGTTTGCCACTCATGTTACTTGCAATGTTTAAACAAAGAGCACGTTTCTATGGTATCAGTCACAGTATATGTTTTTGCTTAACACGTGTGCTATGACCCAAAAAATACATCATCTCCAAATACACAGTTCAGTGACCTCGAGGCCTCCATTCAACAAGAAAGTTAACCTGTTGTTATAGAAGGACATGCATTTATACCCAATACACTCAGAGGTCAATTTATGAGTGCACAAACATTATATGTTTATATGCTAAATTAAGCTGAAATTAAGAAAATATAGACTATAAAAAAGTCTAAAATGAAAATAAATGTTGTTATTACAGTTTGCATATCTGAAGTCAGCTGATAATACATACTAAGCTAGCTGAATATTAAGCATGTTTTCATACTTAAAGGCTTATCACCAAGCCCTAGTATTTCATATTTATAGCAGAAGACAACATTGACCAAACACATTGTAAAATATTATTTCGATCAACAAAAATCTGAAATCTATTCTGTAGAAGTAAATACTAAGGAAAAATAAAATATCGGGATAAAAAAAAAAGGAGCATGTAGGATTCGAACTGGTGCGGTCAAATTTTCCCGTTTAATTGGTACGCGCTCTACCAATTGAGCTATTTAATGTTACTTGATTTGTTTGGGATAATTTAGACCATATCAATGTACGAGTTTTACACTGAAAACTTATATTGGTCAGCTTGACTAACGTAAAGTTAGTCCAGATGGTGCCCATCTTGACTAACGTAAGGCTGGTCAAGCCTGCTTGACTAACGTGCTTGACTAACTTTGACGTTAGTCGAGCAGGCTTGACTAACCTGCCTGACTAGCTTGGACGTTAGTCAAGCCTGCTTGACTAGCCTTACGTTAGTCGCTCGACTAGTTTATGACTAACTTTACGTTAGTCCAGATGGTGTCCATTTTGACTAACCTAACGTTAGTCAAGCAGTCCTAAGCTAGTCAGGCAGCTGCTTGACTAGCTTGCTTGACTAGCGTGCTGCAAACCACGTTACTGGTAAAAAAAGGGGAAAAAAAGAGACAAATGTGGAATTTTATCTTGTCTGGTGGGATTTATTCCCATAATTTTGCGTTTTGAAGCTGATATATTACTTGAAGAAAATCCTCTTACCTGGTTATCATGATTACAACAAATTTATGAAAACTTACCTTCTTTGGGAATTGAACCGGACCTGGAGATTACAAACCCTCTACACTCACCACTAGACCACGGAGGCACTTACTACTCGTGAAACTTATTATCAGTACTTATCATGTTAAGTATGCTTACCTTAGATTTTAAACTCTGTATCGTTTGTGAATATCCAAAATATCCCTAAATTACATTAAAACCATCAGAAAACTCTTACAAATAATAAACAGTATAATGTTGTTAAACAATAATGCTAGTGCCAGGTTGTCAATCCTAAACTTTCCATAATTCCGACAATATTTTTAACTATAACAAGACAACTACGTACAATGGGGCAGTCACTTCAAAGCAATTTCCTATGTGTTGAACATGCATGTTCAAAGCGGTTGCGCAATTTAGTATTGCGAAATGAAAGTTACGAAAGTCATTGGCTTGACCAACCTAAGGTTAGTCAAGCCGGCTTGACGGCTAACCTAAAGTTAGTCAAGCCGGCTTGACTAACCTAAAGCTAGTCAAGCCGGTTTGCATCTTCAAGTTAGTCAAGCCATCGATATTGTAAGTTAGTCAAGCACCGCATTACACGTTAGTCAAGCAGGCTTGACTAGCTTATCAAAATTTCAAGTTAGTCCAGCAGGCTTGACTAGCTTGAGATACGGGCTTGACTAACGTTAGGTTGGTCAGGCGGGCTGGACTAACCTGCTTGACTAGCTTTAAGTTAGTCAAGCAACTGCCTGACTAGTTTAAGTTTTCAGTGTACGGTATGCAGACACAATAAAGATTT